>NC_053025.1:355317406-355429858 GCF_003073215.2 Triticum urartu
TGTGGGAGGACGAGAAGGTGAAGGAGGTGGCCACTACCTATCACGGCGCGCCAGGGGCCTAAGTGGTGGGCTGGTAGGTAGTGGGAACATCGTGGCCCATCCTAGCGTGAGACCAGTGCCGAAAAATCCTATAAATAGTGAAACCACCAGAAATAACCCTATATGAGAAGTTTCACCACCGCAAGCCTCTGTATCCATGAAATACCATCTGGAGCCCTGTTCTGGCACCCTACCGGAGGGGGAAATCATCACCGGAGGCCATCTTCATCATCCTAATGGACACCATGATGAGGAGGGAGTAGTTCACCCTCGAGGCTAGGGGTATGTGCAAGTAGCTATGTGTTTGATCCCTCTTTCTCGTGTTCTTGATTTGGCATGATCTTAATGTACCACGAGCTTTATTAATATAGTTGGATCATATGGTGTTTTTCCCTTCCCTATCTTGTTGTGATGAATTGAGTATTTACCTTTGAGCTTTCACTATTATCGGATTAAATAATTTTATGGATTGGAGAATACTTGATGTAGGTCTTGCATGCGAATACCTGTGGTGATAATGGGGTATTATATTGATTCACTTGATATATGTTTTGGCGCTCAACTCGCCGATTCCTGAGGTGACATTGGGGTAATCTATGCATAGGGGTTGATGCATGTTTTCGTCCATGTTTCTCCGGTAGAAATCTTCGGGCGCTCTTTGAAGTCCTTTGTGTTGGATTGAATATTATGAATCTGATGTTGCTTGATGCATATCATTTAATCAACTCACAGATACTAGTGGTGACATTGGAGTATCTAGGTGACATTAGTGTTGGGTGAGGTGTATCATATGGTGTTATTTTAGTATGAACTCTAAGGTTATTTGTGACACTTATAGGAATAGCTCAAAAGATTGATCGGAAAGAATAACTTTGAGGTGGTTTCGTATTGTACAAACAATTTCTTCTTATGCTCTCTGCTAGATAATAACTTTGGAGTGACTCTTTGTCACACGTTGAGGGACTGTTATATGATTCAACTATGTTAGCACTGTTGAGAGATTGCACTAGTGAAAGTATGAACCCTAGGCCTTGTTCTAAGCATTGCTATACAGTTTGTGCTTTATTTTACCACTTCCTACCTTGCTATTTGTTATTTTCAGATTACAAAAACCTATAACTACTATCCATAATACACTTGTATCACCATCTCTTTGCCAAACTAGTGCACCTATACAATTTACCATTGTATTGGGTGCATTGGGGACACAATGGATTTCTTGTATTTGATTGCAGGGTTGTTTGAGAGAGACCATCTTCATCCTACACCTCCCATGGATTGATAAACCTTAGGGTATCCAGTTGAGGGAAAATTGCTATTGTCCTACCAAACTTTGCGCTTGGAGGCCCAACACGAGTCTACAAGAATAAATTTGCGTAGTAGACATCAAGCTCTTTTTTGGCGCCGTTGTCGGGGAGGTGAGTGCTTGAAGGTATATCTTTAGATCTTGCAATTGAATCTTTTTGTTTCTTGTTTTATCACTAGTTTTCTTTATAAAATAAAACTAAGAAATGGATTTGAGGTTACCTCATATTATTCATCTTTATCATGACTTTCTTGAATGATGGAAAGGAAAATCGTGCTCAATTGATAGAAGAAGAATTCAATAAAATGTTTGGCATAAAATCAATGAATGATAAGCATGATTGAAATGTTGCTAGTATGAATTCTTTGAATATCCAAGATGTTAGTGATATGCAAAGCCATGATCTTGGGGAAGCTATGTTTAATGAAGATGATATTTTTAGTCTCCCTACTTTTGATGAGAAAACTTATTATGATGATACCATGCCTCCTATTTGTGATGATTATATTCATGAAAGTGGGTTTGGAAGAGTGTCAAATCTATGTAATAATGATCCCACTATTTTGGTGGGTGTTGAATCTTATTATAATTATAGAAGTGGATTTGGTGAGGTCATGACTTTATTTAGTGATGAATCACTACCGCAAGATGCTACTAACGCGACACTACAATCAGTGACCCTTCGACGAAACTATGTGCGATGCATTAATCGCAAATGGTGATGTAAAAAGACTGTAAAAAAGATGCAAAATGTTTGCGATGGCGGATACACCAAACTCGGTTCATATTATAATTATGTGTGCGATGTGTGGCATATGGTTAATCAATAAGAACTGTTTGTGATGAGATAGAACAACGGAAACTCAGTTCGCTTGGATTAACTGTTTGCTATTAGGGAATGCAACAGAAATGATCAGCCAGATCGCGGTGTGTGCGATATACAGCATACGATTCACTCAGACGAACTGTTTTTGATTAGGGAACACAACAGAAATGGTTCATTGTTTGTGATATGCGCCATATAGTTCACATAGATGAACTGTTTGCGATGAGCCAAAAGAACACAGCTATCCGTGTAAACAAAATGCGTGTGATCCACGACAAATAGCCCACTCGAAAGAACTGTTTGTGATGAGAATATATAACACAGACAGTTACTAGAGTTAATTCGTGTGCGATTTTGTGTGTAGAAATACTTTGAAAACTGCAAAGTAGTTTCTTGCGATGGCTAGGAGTATCGCACATGATTCGTGTGTGAGTACTCATGTGCCATGGTTAGTAAGTTACACATACGTTTCCTTATGGTAACACGTGTGCAATAACATGTGACACCGCATATGGTTGTCGGATTGTGTGCTCCACTTAGTCCTCCTGCACTCCACACGGCTGGATTGTAAAATCCCCAATCCCCTAGCCAACTGCTAGCTATAAATAACCACAACAATCGCCACCGGCAGCGACTCACTACTGATCTAGTTGCTAGCTAGTTAGCCACACATACTGGCATACCCCCAACGGCCGACGACGGTATGGAGTCGCGCGACGGCGGAATCGAGGTTGAAGGCACGATTGTCAGTTTGGCAGTCGACGGCCATGCTATCGCCTGTCCCGACGACAGCCAGAGGAAGCATGAAACGCGGTATGAGCAAGCCGCCATGTTAGCCAGGGTTGTCCTAAAAGCGGACAAGGATCGCAAGCGGGCAATACTGCTGGCTCGGCACTGAGTGCGACGGATGGTGCGGGCGGCGGAGGAGGGACTTCGATGACGCAACAAAAATTATGGCAGTGGCGGCCGCTGCACGAGGCGCATGCTTGGAGGATGCAATGCCTGACGTCGCCGGGGCATGCCTGGGGCCATCACGGCGGCCCTGGCGAGTGCCAATGTTGTCTCGTCAGACGTCGTCGGGGCATTCCCGGCGGTCGCGGTAGCCCTGGTGAGCGCTGCGCCCGAGGAAGTACCGACGATTCTCGATGTCATGTCTGCCCCAACCTCGAGCGATCAAGGTGTGTAGGTCATCAACTTGGCGGCCTCTTCTCCCACTAAGCCCATGATGGACAGGCTGATGGATGATGACTGTTGTGCGTTCTAGGTCAGCGTCAGGCGCACAGTGTAGCTCTTTTGTGCGCGTGTTGTTCATTACATTCTTTTAAATTAGCAATGTATATATATACTGAATTAATTTCTCCTGCATGTAAAATATGTCAATTGTATGAGCTGGCCTGTCTATATATTATCAAAATTTGCAATATGGACAATTAATATCCAAATGCCTTCTGGACATCGGTGCTGATCGCCACATCGAAAACATGGACATCCTCTACTCTACCGAGCACATGCTTAAACTGAATGAGCTATGTACGATACTAATATTTCCATGAAAATGTAAGAACTTGGCTAACAACATTTGAGTAACATATATACAGTGGTGACACTATTCGACAAAAGGAGGATCTTCGTAACACGGTTTTGACAACCGTATGGTCCATATCTACATACTTAACATAGTAACAACTAGAACATTTTAAGAGGCTGATGGCCAACAACCATATGGTCCATATCTACATACTTAACATAGTAACAACTAGCATATTTTAAGAGGCTGAGGGCCAACAACCACAACTATCTGCGGGAAGCAGCTTGATCACGGCAACTTGGCATCTCGTCAATGAAAAGAAAGAACCCTCCTATGCCTTGGTAGAGCATGAGTAGAACAACGTCTCTAGTTTTCCTATATGGATGCATTGCCACAACAAGCGCGAACTTGTTAATTTGAATGGAGTACCTTGCAATAACTTTGGTGTTACTAGCAGGCACAAGTGTAATTCAACCAAGCCGGGAAATCGATTCAGGAACAGCTATAGGAGGCAATTTCTATTCAAATGTAGAATAAAAATCAAACGTAACATATTGTTGAAGATATATATAGTTTATGAACATCAACATAAAAATAAGACTTTTGTACCTGAGTTTTGTGCACACAATTGGTCTTGTTCAATATGTGCACCATAGATATAATTAATCCCATCCAAAATCCAGCATTCATACGCTATGCTATCTCTGTCAGATTATCAACAAATTTCATGACATGCTTCAAGTCTTTCCAGTGAAATTTGGTACGTTGACTAACATACAGATTGTTAGCTATGCACCCAACATATCCCGCTTCAAATGTCGAAAGGTATTATTTATTCAGAACATCGCAGAAGAATATATAGTGTGCATAAATTGGTAAACATAATTTGTTACTACCTAGGAACAAAGTCAGAAAATGAAATCACAATTGGTTGCTTAAATAGTGATCAGTTAGTTGGAACAAATACCCCGATTTTGCTAAGTAATATGGCAGCATGGAGAAAGTTGAAAGAACACTAACCTCGACTAGACTTTGTTCGGCTGATGACGTTGGGGAAGTAATCATCCATCTTAAATAGACCATGCTATGGTGCACGCACTAGAATTTTATTGCTAGCTTTCAGTTCATAAAACTTAGAAATCTTTCTCCAAAGGTTCGCATCAAAATACGAGTGACCATCTTTATCAAGTTTTACACTAACTGCCATTGTAAATCCATGCTGCATTGTTAATATGACATCCATGGATTCATCAACAAATTAAAACCCGAGATTTCCTTCTACTCGTGTTCTTTCAAAGCAAGGGATGTACTGCTTGAAATGAAAATTAAGATCGTAAATTAGATATATTGAAATGACAGACCAAGATACAAATATGGGAGTAACTGATAGAACAGAACAATATATAGCTGAATGCAAAGTACAAAAATATATAATCAAAAATAGACAATGTAACAAAGTTCTGTTGCAAATATGAAAGTAACTGGATGAGCAATACATAATTAATTTGCCTAATATAGGGGGAACATCGGCTTCGACGTCTAGGCTGCATGTCGCACCGTACCTTTTATCCAAATGTAGCAATAGACGGTATATGTTCACAAATTTGGGCCATGCCGACCGTGGTAGGGTGAGATTGAACATACTGAGCACTCCCTGAAGTCATCCAGAATGCTGAGATAGAACTTCGGTTCCGACTTGCCGCGACCACACTTGCCTGATTTGTGCTCGTACTGTGGACACATGAATGAAAGCCCTCGAATCAGCTAGAAGAAAAATGATTCCATGGCGATTTTCACCAGTTGATTTATAGCGACGGATGAACTGTGATAAGAGATAAGTGAATATTTTGCTAAATTTATTACCCTCCATGAGAAAAATCCCCGGCCCAATCCTACAGAAAATCCCAATCGACGAGAGTCTAGAATGTCGGTGCAAGTTGGTGCAGATATGCAGCGGCAAGCGGTAGGGGAAAAATCCCGTGCCATTTGGAGCGCGAAATCCGCCTGCCAATGGCAGCCATCGAGCTTAGCGTGGCCTCCGCAATAGAAGTTTATGAGGTGCAGAGTTGCGGAGGAGTCCGCGGAGAGTGCTTGGGGACGAAGTGGGTAGGGGGCCGAGGCCTTTCTTTTTTTCATTTTGGATGTGTGGGTGAACCCACACGGTTCACAGAGGCGACATAGATGAATCGTGTGTGATAGTAGATCACCGAGATTGAAGGGGAATACAAATTTCCTTCCTAGTTTGTCATTCAGTTGTTTCTACGATCGGCATACCCCCTCCAATGCAACGTGTTCAAATTGGGCATTTTTTCGGGCTCATTTACCACATTTAGGTGATTATGTGTCTTTTCTAGTCATTAATGCACATAATTCAAATTCAAACAATCGAGAATGATCTGGAAAACCATGCTCGTGCTATTTAGTAAATTCTCATGCCTTTTACAAGGAATGGACAGAGATTTCAATGAAATGTGTGGCAATAGTCAACCACAAACGCGTCGGTTATTGGTTTTTCAACTATAGAAAAATGAAATAGTTGCTTGAAAAACATGACAGCTGGCATGGTGCCATGGTATGGCCACACCGTGCCCTGGTAAAAATTTGAGAAGGCTTTGCTTATGTCGTCATGCACGCCCTTCATAAATCGAACCATCACCGAGGAAGTTTCATGGTTTCGAGGGGCAAATCACCAAGATTGAAGGTGCCCGGAATCAAAATTTCCTTCGTAATTTGTCATTCAGTTTTTTTCTACGATCAACATACCCCACTCTAATGCAACGTGTTCCAATTTGGCATTTTTCCGGGCTCATTTACCATATTTAGGGGATTATGTGCATTTTCTAGGCATTAATGCACATAATTCAAATTCGAACAATGGGTGCATGAAAAGGTGCACAAGAATGGTCTGGAAAACCATGCTCGTGCTATTTAGCAAATTATCATGCCTTTTACAAGGAACGGGCAGAGATTTCAAGGGTATGTGTTGCAATAGTCAACCACAAATGCATCGTTTATTGGTTTTTCAACTATAGAAAATTAAATACATGCTTGAAAAACATGATGCCCGGCATGGTGCCATGCTATGGCCTCACTGTGCCTCGGTAAAAAATTGAGAAGGTTTGGCTTATGTCATCATGCACGCCATTCATAAATCGAACCATCACTGAGTAAGTCTCATGGTTTCGGGGGGAAATCACAAAGATTGAAGGGGAATCCAAATTTCCATCCTAGTTTGTCATTGATTTTTTTTCGACGATGAACATACCCCCTCCAATGCAACGTGTTCAAATTTGGAATTTTTTCGGGCTCATTTACCATATTTAGGGGATTATGTGCATTTTCTAGGCATTAATGCACATAATTTAAATTCAAACAATTGGTGCATGAGAAGGTGCCCCACCATGCCCTGGTAAAAATGTAGCGACCCACCATACCGATCGAGGGCAAAAATGGCCCCACCATGCCCTGGTAAAAATGTAGCGACCCGACCCGAATGGGTCAAGTCTCTGTGCTTAAGTGTCATCCCTCGATCGGTATGCTGACACACACAGTACTCGAGGATTTATAACAGAGGTAAATCACATGTAAAAGTAACGTAAATACTATTACCTCAAATCCAAAATAGCGGAAGTAACAAGGTTGTGGATTCCCATCAACACCAACGGCAAAGTTGAGTGTAAAATCATAACCCTAACGTATCACTTACTCGTCGTAAGAAACCTGCAACATGAGACGTTGCAGCCTGAAACGGGTTAGTACATTGAATGTACAGGCAAATTCACACCATAGAGAAAATGATGAACAATGGCTATCACTATATGCATATATGGCTGGTGGAAAAGCTCTATGGTTATAATGTTTTTGCGAAAAGCCAATTTTTCCCTACTACAAAGGAATACATTTTAATTAACTATCACGGTGGTTGTTGAACATTGAGAATGGTTGACAGCATTCTCAATCCCAATTAAGTAACATCATTAAACCCAACAAACTTAATTTAAAGTAACATGATGAGATCACCAGGATAATCCAAGAACTAGATACTCAAGATGTCCATAACCGGGGACACGGCTAATCATGATTAGTTTATACACTCTGCAGAGGTTTGCGCACTTTTCCCCACAAGACTCGATCGCCTCCGTTGGATTTCTCGCACTACATGGTGTTTGAGAAACGGATGACCGGGACACAGTCTTTCAGAAGCGCTAGCACCTTACGATGGATAGACCGGTACACCTACTTTCCCCTACATCTCCTAGTCTACCCTGTAAGAGTTCGCACGACTTAATCAACTATGCCAGAGCCCATAATGGCTTGTGGCTGCACACGGAAGTTTCTAGTTTGAAAAATCTCATGATCCCTTTGAGCCTGGGTGGCGGTCCAAAAGAAAACAGGAAAGTCCTGGATTACCCAGGTGCCTAGACAGGCAATCCTAGAATAACTAGGTGCCTCAATCCACCCAGATGTGTGTTTAAGTTGCCACCTTAAGTAAACCATTAATTAACAATCTCACATCTGTCATGGATACTCTCAAAACCCAATCCACGTCTACTAGCATAGCATGGCATAATAAGCAAACGTAGAAGTAACTCCCAAAGGTTTGATAATAAATAGGTAATAGGTAATACCTCATCTACTTCCCATCCCACAGTTTAATTAGATCCTAATCATGCAATGTGTGAACATTGATCTAATGCAAAAAAAACTGGGTATGGAAAGGGGATATGATCAAAGTGTGAACTTGCCTGGAATGTTGATGAAGATGATTCGCACTCAAAACTCTTGATAGATCTACTCGTCACACTCTGGTCAATCTATCGTAAGCAAGCAATAGTAACCACACATAAGCAATCACTCAAAAGGTCAAAAAGATCGAAGAAGACAATTCGGAAAACATCAAAACCAAGCAAATAGCTCTTGCAACATAAAACTATTTCTAACAGTACCAAATTTATGTGAATTTGGCCTTATTAGAAGGTTTAGGTCAAGAGCTTCGATTTGCAAAAAGAATCAACTCAAACGGAGCTACAAAACTCAAGTTATGATCAAACGAAGTTTGAATTCAAATCTGATCTAATTCAAAATTTAAAATTTTCAAAAACATGTTTGAGTTGGATTACTGGATAGAGGAGATCATAACGAAGACGTGGGCGTTGGTTTCGTTGGATTTGGACTAACGAGCAAAAAGTTATAGTCGTTTGAAACAGAGGGACTAATCTGTAAATAAAACACTACGGATAGGTCCTTGGCCGAAAATAACGGAAAAAGAAAAAGACTAAAAGGCGAACGTTCGCTTATACGGTCTAAACAGTGGACATTCGCTGTTTAGTAAAACCTAAAAAAACAGAACTAGTCTAGGTTTTTTTTAAAACCGAACTTAAAATAAAACCGAGGCGGGTTACGGTTTATACCGGTTCACCCAAAAGAACCGGCGATGACAGTGGTTACTCCGGCGATCTCCGGCGAGGCGGCGCGGGGCTCCGGCGGCGGCTCCGGTCATCGAAGGAGACGACGAGGCGCACGGGGAGAGGCAGCGCGAAGCGACGGGTGCGCTGGGGCGCGGGCGGGGTGGAGAGCGAGGCGCGGGCGAGGGGCGGCTGCGGCGGTGATGTAGCGCGGCGGCGGCGGCGAGATGCGGCGGGAGGGGCGGCGCGGCGTGGCAGAGAGGGGAAACGGGGCCCGGGGCTCCGGATATATAGGGAGGGGAGGAGGTGGCGTGGAGGAGGGGCAAGGGAGGCGCTGCGGTGTCCATGGCAACCACGGCGGCGGCGCTGTTGTGCGGGCGACGGAGTACGGCGGGAGCTCGGGGACGGGCGCGGGGCGGCGCGCTGGGCTGGGCCGTGGCCTGGCAGGAGCTGGACCGGCCCAGTTCGGCGGTGGGAAGCTCTTTTTTTTAAAACTTTTTTCAGAGAACTAAAATAATAAAAACAAAATAACTAAAAATATTATATCGGCATATAATATATCAAAATTTTTAGAAGAAGATTCTCTATGACATGAACATTTTTATAACTTCAAATAAAATCCACAGAAATTCAGATAAATCAAAGAGTGTTACTGGTCTAATAAAATCCAATAAAAATCATTTTTAAAAAAAATACCAAAATGATTTCAAATTAATTTTCTCCAATTTTCTATTGTAGGGAATCATGTTACCCTATTTTCCATATATTTTATTTTTGGAGAAAAATAATTTGAATAAAACTCAAATAACTCTAAATTGAAAATAAATTCAAAAGAACTTTGAATTTAATTCTTTGAAACTCCCAACTCATATTTCATATAATTTGAAGAAGTCATTTTATCTTCTCTCATGGAAATCATTGAGTTGCATAAAGTTTCTAAATTGGGAGAAACATTTCCCAATGGAATTCAAATATTTTTCAAACACTCTAGGGTTTTGTATTTGAAAAGAATTTGAATTCACGAAGATCATAAATGAAAAAGTGAAAGTTTGGGAAAGTCCTTTTATTCCCTCTCATTTAACTTTCAAAAAGTTTCGAATTTCACTCACTTTCAGTCAATCAATCAAATCTATCTATTTAATATAACATTCCAAAATTTAGAATTTTGGGATGTTACAAACCTACCACCCTTAAAATGAATCTCGTCCTCGAGATTCGGAGAGGCTAGCAAGAAAAAGGTTAGGGTTTGGGGGTCTTCTCAAAATCCATCGATCATCATAGGGGTCTGGGGTGCTACCACCCTTAGAAGCATGGTTACTGTTCCATCAATACTCATATACTCCATCCTTATTCTTGACGGGGCCGGTCTTCTCAGATCATAAGGATAATTCCTTCTCTGGCTCTTCCGGTAGTGGCATAACCTTTTCCTCAATTCTTCGGTCCTTTCCTCTTGGTAAGGTTATTCCGAGATTGGGTCTTCTTAGCTGACGGGTCGGGCGCCAAAACTAAACAACTATCGATATCTCATGGTGGTCAACAATTTATGGTTTCCCTGCAGGAAATGGGTCTGGGTTGATCCTCACCGTATAACCTACGATTGGCAAAAGCTGCCGTGTACAAGGGAAAAATTCTTATACCATTCTAAGGTTTAACAAGGTTTAATATCGTCGTCTCTCTACTATAGGCAAGTCACTCAGTTTTACCATCCCATATAGCAAGGCGAATGATAAGAGTAAGTCGGTATGGTGATCAATCCATCCCGCACCCAAATCATTACCTTGTATACGGTTTAGCGAATCTCGCATTGTAACACTCGGTCATCCTCACAAGCATTGCAGAATTTCTCTCGTCGACAAACTGGGTTCGGATAAATCCATTGATTCTGCAAGCCAAACAATCATCTAGCGTTCCTTCACCACTCTCAGGTTTGCGTAAACTCCTATAAGATCGTCTATCGATAAACGTCGTATCTTCCTCCGGGGTTTTTTCCTTCAGCAAGAGTGTGCTTTCTTCCTGGCAGGTCCTGGGGCCTGTGGGTTTTGGCACACCTCATCACTTGTAGTCCTTGAACTTATCATCGGGCAACTTATCGTTATTCCAACATCCAACTTCCAGCTTCCTAGCATACTTAGAATCCATCCAATTGTATTGTCTTCTCCCTTCTATTGGCACCAAACTAGGACATGATTACTCAGACACATCATGGAGTTTCCATTGATCCATATTTCCGACATCACACCTCCTTTATATCCAATAGTAATTCATCTCTTCATCCTCGTGGGGTATCCCTCATACCGAGATAAAAACTTATAGTTATGAAGTCCATATTCCACTTCGTGGAACATCATTATCCTTTCCAGGGTCAAGCGTCCGTACAGGGGAATATTGGCCATCTCTGCATGATACTTCTTCAACTGGGAAACGTGAAACACATCTTGAACTCCTGACAGTCCCTCGGGTAACTCAAACTTGTAGGCCACTTCTCTCATACTCTCCAAAACTCGGTATGGTCCTACAAATCTCGGGGCTAACTGTCCCTTAACTCCAAATCGTTTAACTCCTCGCAGAGGGGTCACACAAAGACATGCTTTGTCTCCAATTTCATAGACTACCTCCTTGAGTTTTTGAGTCTACATAACTCTTCTGCCTGGACTGAGCTACCTTCAGTCTATCTCGAATCAACTTAACATTCTCGTCTAACTCCTTGATCAAATTTGGTCCAAACAACTGACGGTCTCCACTTCATCCCACATACTCTTGGGGCATCGCACATATCGAGACAAAACTCGTATTCATTTTGTCCGAAATCCACTCAGTGGAGTATCCTTATCTTTTCCAGGGGTCAAGGGTTCTTACAGGGTACTACCACCCTTAAAATGCACAAATATTCCATAGACCATATTTCTCATATCCTCAGAAATGGTCAAAATCCTTCTTCATAGAGTAACAACTCATAAAATCCATATCAGCACCAACGATGCTAACTTTATTCCTTCTCAAGTGATTACAATCTCTTGCTTTTCCATTACATGTCTCAACTCAACACCTCAATATAAAAGAGAATGTTCTCACTTCTACTACTCCATTTCTTTTGTTGCAAACTCAACTATCTAGCACAAGTTTCCTTCTCCTTAGGGCATTCTCTGGCAAAGTGCCCTGCTCCATTACAACGAAAACATATTACTTCCGACAAGTCTCGAGGTTTCCTTTTTGGGCAATTGTTGAGGTAGTGTCTTGACTCCTTGCACCTGTAACAGGTGATATGACTCAGGTTCCTCCTGGGCTCCAATCGGTTTCTCTTCCTGGACTTTTCCATTCAAATCAGGGCTTCTATCTCCTATGGGTCATATTCTACGTCCTCTGTCGGGAATTCTACTAGATCCCCATTCAAACAATTTTGGGAGATGTGTCCTTCTTCTCCACATGAATAGCAAGACTTGGTGCAGGGTTTACTTAGTTCTTCTTTGGGTGTGTCCTCCACCTCTTCCTTCATCACGGGTTCTTCTAACATTTCCATAAGGGCTCCTTTCTTTACTTCTTTCTTCTACTGGATGCTTCGTTGTCCCATGGGGTAAATGTAACACTGAGCAGGATAGTGGGTAGTCCCTTCACACAAGAAACAAGTAATTTTCCTAGTTGGGCATTCTTCAACTGGGTGACTTCCTTCTCAATTAGGGCATTCATCCTTGTGTTCTTTATGGGTGTGTCCGATTTCTCCACAAATCTTGCATGCATAAGGTTTCTTCATGTCCTTTCCATAAGGCTTCAACTTATGGGAAACAAGCCGAGACTTTGGCAGAGTCAACTTAAATTCTTTCCAAGTGGTTACTCCTTGCCATCCATTGATGGTTTGGTACATCCTCCACCAAGTAGCAGCACCTCTTTCAAAGCACTGAAGAGCATGCTGGGTCATATTATTTCCAACTACAGGGTTATTCTCCATGTGATCCTCCATGTTCTGAATCCATCGGTCTGCCTCCAACTGACTCATCGGTCCAGAAAATACAAGCTCATCTCCATTCATCCTCTATTGGGTCCATGTGGGTTTGGGGTAAGATAAGAGAGATAGAGAGGGATTCACACAATACAAACAAAAGTTTTGAAAAGATAGATTTTTGTTGTGGCTGTTGAAAAACATCAAACAAATGACAGCTCACAAACGTCGCACCTAACGTAGGTATATAATAGGGGTTTGGTCTTCTAAGGTCAATAAATCTTCAACGTCTCCAAACTCTTCAAGCCTTGTTCATGCCTCCAATGGCTTCTTCCGATCATGCTTGTCTTTCTCAAGTTCTTTTGCTAGATCAATCTCTGTTGACGTGAAATCTCTCGTGACATCCTTTAATATTCCGGAGTTGCATTTCAAACTTCTGGTTTCAACATCCTTCACATGAACCATGGTCATACTGTCCTTCAGTTCTTGACAATTCTCCGGTATCTCGAGGTTGTAGCTCCTCCAGCTTGGCTACTCTCATCTTCAGGATCCTGAGTTCCTCATGAAATACTTCCTTGTCTAATACGACTTCCTGGAGCTCCACTTTAAACTTCTTGATGTACTACTCCGGATCCTGGTGATACACCGGCTAGGGCTAAAACTTCATCTTATGATAGGTGCTCCATCAGCCTTCTTCCATCAAATCCATTCTGATGAAATGCATCCTTAACTCAGCACGGTGACAATAGCATCAGCGGCGATGACATCACGGATAACCGTGTTTCTGCCCTTGTCATTGCCATGAGCTATCTTCCATAATTGATATCTCCTGCCTTAGGGTTTTCTTGACAAAACTTTGAGTTATCAACTCTCCATGTTTTGGTCTTTCTCCAATACACCTTGATCTCGGGTATTGACAACTTCCATAGTCTGCCAAGTTCCATAAGGGTAGCTTCCTAGGTCATACAAATCTGGGAATTCTTCAGAGCCTTCAAATTCTACTTGTCTTCGGTCTTCAACCGTTGTAGTTTCCATTATTCCGATGCACGGAAAATACTCTTCATTCCGAAGTGGTCTTAGTTGTCCGATATCTTGTACTTCTTGGAGTGGTCTCATCAGTCGAATCTTCGTGTGGTCAAAAGGGGAAAGGGGTATAGTCTCACTAAAAGGGAATATTTGAATAAGCTCAGAAGAGAAGAGAGGTAAAAGATCTTTTTGAAAGGGAAAGTTGTAGAGAAAAATCTTTGCTATGGGCTTGCCAGTTTCTAGGGTCACGTCCTACAGTCAACATGTGCTCTGATACCATCTTGTAGCGACCCGACCCGAATGGGTCAAGTCTCTGTGCTTAAGTGTCATCCCTCGATCGGTATGCTGACACACACAGTACTCGAGGATTTATAACAGAGGTAAATCACATGTAAAAGTAACGTAAATACTATTACCTCAAATCCAAAATAGCGGAAGTAACAAGGTTGTGTATTCCCATCAACACCAACGGCAAAGTTGAGTGTAGAATCGTAACCCTAACGTATCACTTACTCGTCGTAAGAAACCTACAACATGAGACGTTGCAGCCCGAAACGGCAGTACATTGAATGTACTGGCAAATTCACACCATAGAGAAAATGATGAACAATGGCTATCACTATATGCATATATGGCTGGTGGAAAAGCTCTATGGTTATATTGTTTTTGCGAAAAGCCAATTTTTCCCTACTGCAAAGGAATACATTTTAATTAACTATCACGGTGGTTGTTGAACATTGAGAATGGTTGACAGCATTCTCAATCCCAATTAAGTAACATCATTAAACCCAACAAACTTAATTTAAAGTAACATGATGAGATCAACAGGATAATCCAAGAACTAGATACTCAAGATGTCCATAACCGGGGACACGGCTAATCATGATTAGTTTATACACTCTGCAGAGGTTTGCGCACTTTTCCCCACAAGACTCGATCGCCTCCGTTGGAGTTCTCGCACTACATGGTGTTTGAGAAACGGATGACCGAGACACAGTCTTTCAGAAGCGCTAGCACCTTACGATGGATAGACCGGTACACCTACTTTCCCCTACATCTGCTAGTCTACCCTGTAAGAGTTCGCACGACTTAATCAACTATGCCAGAGCCCATAATGGCTTGTGGCTGCACACGGAAGTTTCTAGTTTGAAAAATCTCATGATCCCTTTGAGCCTGGGTGGCGGTCCAAAAGAAAACAGGAAAGTCCTGGATTACCCAGGTGCCTAGACAGGCAATCCTAGAATAACTAGGTGCCTCAATCCACCCAGATGTGTGTTTAAGTTGCCACCTTAAGTAAACCATTAATTAACAATCTCACATCTGTCATGGATACTCTCAAAACCCAATCCACGTCTACTAGCATAGCATGGCATAATAAGCAAACGTAGAAGTAACTCCCAAAGGTTTGATAATAAAAGGTAATAGGTACTACCTCATCTACTTCCCATCCCACAGTTTAATTAGATCCTAATCATGCAATGTGTGAAGATTGATCTAATGCAAAAAAACCGGGTATGGAAAGGGGATATGATCAAAGTGTGAACTTGCCTACAATGTTGATGAAGATGATTCACACTCAAAACTCTTGATAGATCTACTCGTCACACTTCGGTCAATCTATCGTAAGCAAGCAATAGTAACCACACATAAGCAATCACTCAAAAGGTTAAAAAGATCGAAGAAGACAATTCGGAAAACATAAAAACCAAGAAAATAGCTCTTGCAACATAAAACTATTTCTAACAGTAGGTCAAGAGCTTCGATTTGCAAAAAGAATCAACTCAAGCGGAGCGACGAAACTCAAGTTATGATCAAACGAAGTTTGAATTCAAATCTGATCTTATTCAAAATTTAAAATTTTCAAAAACATGTTTGAGTTGGATTACTGGATAGAGGAGATCATAACGAACACGTGGGCATTGGTTTCGTTGGATTTGGACTAACGAGCAAAAAGTTATTGTCGTTTGAAACAGAGGGACTAATCTCTAAATAAAACACTATGGATAGGTCCCTGGCCGGAAATAACAGAAAAAGAAAAAGACTAAAAGGCGAACGTTCGCTTATACGGTCTAAACAGTGGACATTCGCTGTTTAGTAAAACCTAAAAAAAACAGATCTAGTCTAGGTTTTTTTTAAAACCTAACTTAAAATAAAACCGTGGCGGGTTACGGTTTATACCGGTTCACCCAAAAGAACCGGCGATGACAGTGGTTACTCCGGCGATCTCCGGCGAGTCGGTGCGGGGCTCCGGCGGCGGCTCCGGTCGTCGAAGGAGACGACGAGGCGCATGGGGAGAGGCGGCGCGGGGCGATGGATGCGTTGGGGCGCGGGCGGGGTGGAGAGCGAGGCGCGGGCGAGGGGCGGCTGCGGCGGTGATGCAGCGCGGCGGCGGCAGCGAGATGCGGCGGGAGGGGCGGCGCGGCGCGGCAGAGAGGGGAAACGGGGCCCGGGGCTCCGGATATATAGGGAGGGGAGGAGGTGGCGTGGAGGAGGGGCAAGGGAGGCGGTGGCGGTGTCCATGGCGACCACGGCGGCGGCGCTGTCGTGCGGGCGACGGAGTCCGGCGGGAGCTCGGGGACGGGCGCCGGGCGGCGCGCTGGGCTGGGCCGTGGCCTGGCAGGAGCTGGGCCGGCCCAGTTCGGCGGAGGGAAGCTCTTTTTTTTAACTTTTTTTTCAGAGAACTAAAATAATAAAAACAAAATAACTAAAAATATTATATAGGCATATAATATATCAAAATTTTTAGAAAAAGATTCTCTATGACATGAACATTTTTATAACTTCAAATAAAATCCACAGAAATTCAGATAAATCAAAGAGTGTTACTGGTCTAATAAAATCCAATAGAAATCATTTTTTAAAAAAATACCAAAATGATTTCAAATTAATTTTTCTCCAATTTTCTATTGTAGGGAATTATGTTACCCTAATTTCCATATATTTTATTTTTGGAGAAAAATAATTTGAATAAAACTCAAATAACTCTAAATTGAAAATAAATTCTAAAGAACTTTGAAGTTAATTCTTTGAAACTCCCAACTCATATTTCATATAATTTGAAGAAGTCATTTTATCTTCTCTCATGAAAATCATTGAGTTGCATAAAGTTTCTAAATTGGGAAAAACATTTCCCAATGGAATTAAAATATTTTTCAAACACCCTTTTCATTTATTTAAATGGAAGAAGTCATGTCATCTTCTCTCTAGGGTTTTGTATTTGAAAAGAATTTGAATTCACGAAGATCATAAATGAAAAAGTGAAAGTTTGGGAAAGTCCTTTTATTCCCTCTCATTTAATTTTCAAAAAGTTTCGAATTTCACTCACTTTCAGTCAATCAATCAAATCTATCTATTTAATATAACATTCCAAAATTTAGAATTTTGGGATGTTACAAAAAAATTGAGAAGGTTTGGCTTATGTCGTCATGCATGCCCTTCATAAATCGAACCATCATTAAGGAAGTTCCATCGTTTCGAGAGGGAAATCACCAAGATTGAAGGGGAATCCGAATTTCCTGCATTCTTTGTCCTTGAGTTTTTTCTATGATGAACATACACCCTGCAAATTACTGTGTTCAAATTTGGCACTTTTCCGGGCATTATAAATCCAATCCAGCTACAGCTGCATGGGTGTGCTGAGAGGGACGTGGACTGTCGTTCCATCACGGTGCATCCTACGGTGCACACGGACGATCCGCGTGACTGGGATTCCGGCCAATCATAACACAACACACAATAGGCTCAACACACACTATTTCTGGAGGCGACGGAGATGAACCGTGTGCAGTAATGAATGAGCAAGATTGTAAGAGAAGCCAAATTTCCTTCGTTGTTTGTCATTGAGCTCTTAAAAACCACCGCACTATAGGGTTGTCCGGCCACTCCATCCCAGAGCTCTCTCGAAGCGTCGTTCATGCCACCATGGCGTACAGTAACTGGTAAGGAAGCGGTGGCATTCTACCGCGCCAAGTTCCTCGTAGCCCACGACCGCACACATGGTAAGCAAGTGATGGCATCCCGCCACGCGGAGTTCATCGCCGCCCGTGGCTGCACAAGTACGTGGGCAGACTTTGATGCTACCATGGCCGAATGGGCAGTGGATTTAGAGGCCGCCAAAACTGGACAAAAGGAGCGGAAAAGGCAAAAGGTAGTCAAGAAAGGAGAGTCCCACCACCGCAAGAAAGAAGAGGCCGCACGCCGTGCTGAGGAGAGCTCGGTGGAGATCGAAGCACCATGGGCTGCCATCGACAAGGCCAAGAAGGAGAGCGACGGCGTCGGTCTAGCATGCCCCGATGCCAGCATGTGAGAAGTAGTTAGTGCATGTGTCGCCCATAAGTTTGTATAATTAATTACGAGCATCTACCAGTACTACATACGTACTAGTTTTAGTGCAAATTACCAATAGTACTTTAAGTTGGTACTAGTATCTATTATTAATGTACAATGTCGGTAAGCGCATCCTTTGAGGGCTTTGAGCATTTATTAGCATGTATTCACTGAAGATTTGTAGCCGCACCCCAGCCCAAAATACTCCTGAAATGTCCGCCCTCAGCCACCGGAGACTAGAGCTGGCCACAACAGGTTTTTAGTCCCACCTCGCCGCGTGAGTTGGCCGCACACCGGCTTAAATAGCCGTGCCGGTGGATGGCAGCAAGCTTCTCTCTTGTTGCATACGATCAATTCTAGCTATGCAAGCGAGGCAGGTTGACACTTGATTGCATTGTATAAACCAATGATTGTTCATCGGGTTTCACCTTTGCATCATTCATGTACATTGAATAATCCTACTACAATTGAAGATATTTTTAAATTAGGAGTAGCTGGAGATGCTGATAGACATAAGAATTAATAGAAGATCACAAAACACACGGTTTCTATGGCGTACCCGTGTGCGTTTTTTGCGTTAGTGATCCATAAGTCAGTTACCTCTGCGATGTTTCCTAATAAAGCAAGCGTTCCTTTGACAAAAAAAATCAACTAAACGTGTATATTTTTTTGGAGACAGGATCTGCCAATTTTCTCTTTTCTCGCACACATGTATTTTACGCGCTTCGTCTGCATTGTGTGTTTCCCCCGCCCAAGTTTCAAGTTTCATAGCGAAATTTTCATTAGGCGTGCGATTTCAGAATTTATTCCTCCCACCACATTCTCACCCATCAAATTTCCGCTGTATCTCCCCCATGCCCCTGATACGTCTCCAACGTATCTATAATTTTTGATTGTTCCATGCTATTATATTATCTATTTTGAATGTTTAATAGGCTTTATTATGCACTTATATATTATTTTTGGGACTAACCTATTAATCGAAGGCCTAGTGCAAATTGTTGTTCTTTTGCCTATTTCAGTGTTTCGTGGAAAAGGAATATCAAACGGAATGAAACCTTCGCGAGGATCTTTTTTGGAACAAACGTGATCCAGGAGACTTGGAGTGGACGTCAAGGAAGTAGTGAGGCGGCCACGAGGTAGGAGGGCGTGCCCCCACCCTTGTGGGCCCCTCGCAGCTCCACCGACCTACTTCTTTCGCCTATATATACTCATATACCCTGAAAACATCCAAGAGCACCACGAAATCCTATTTCCACTGCCGCAACCTTCTGTACCAGTGAGATCCCATCTTGGGGCCTTTTTCAGCGCTCCACCGGAGGGGGAATCGATCATGGAGGGCTTCTACATCAACAGCATAGCCTCTTCGATGATATGTGAGTATTTTACCATAGACCTTCGGGTCCATAGTTATTCGCTAGATGGCTTCTTCTCTCTCTTTGGATCTCAATACAAAGTTCTCCTTGATTCTCTTGGAGATCTATTCGACGTAATTCTTTTCGCGGTGTGTTTGTCATGATCCAATGAATTCTGGGTTTATGATCAAGATTATCTATGAACAATATTCGGTTCTTCTCTGAATTTGTAGATGCATGATTTAAATATCTTTGCAAGTCTCTTCGAATTATCAGTTTGGTTTGGCCTACTAGATTGATCTTTCTTGCAATGCGAGAAGTGCTTAGCTTTGGGTTCAATCTTGCCGTTTCCTTTCCCAGTGACAGCAGGGGCAGCAAGGCACGTATTGTATTGTTTCCATCGAGGATAAAAAGATGGGGTTTATATCATATTGCTTGAGTTTATCCCTCTACATCATGTCATCTTGCCTAAGGCGTTACTCTGTTCTTATGAACTTAATAATCTAGATGCATGCTGGATAGCGGTGATGTGTGGAGTAATAGTAGTAGATGCAGAATCGTTTTGGTCTACTTGTCACGGACGTGATGCCTATATACATGATCATGCCTAGATATTCTCATAACTATTCACTTTTCTATCAATTGCTCGACAGTAATTTGTTCACCCACCGTAGATTATGCTATCTTGAGAGAAGCCACTAGTGAAACCTATGGCCCCTGGGTCTATTCTCCATTATATATTATTTCTTTCAACTAGCTATGTCTGTCACCGTTTATTTTTCAATCTTTACTTTTCAATCTATACAACAAAAATACCAAAAATATTTATCTTATTGCCTTTATCAGATCTCACTTTTGCAAGTTGCCGTGAAGGGACTGACAACCCCTTTATCGCGTTGGTTGCAAGGCTCTTGATTGTTTGTGCAGGTACGAGGGACTTGCGTGTAGTCTCCTATTGGATTGATACCTTGGTTCTCAAAACTCAGGGAAATACTTACGCTACTTTGTTGCATCACCCTTTCCTCTTCAAGTGGAAAACCAACACATGCTCAAGATGTAGCAAGACGGATTTCTGGTGCCATTTCTAGGGAGATCTACGAACATGTCAAGACATACCAAGTACCCATCACAAACTCTTATCCCTCTCATTACAATATTTGCCATTTGCCTCTCATTTTCCTCTCCCCCACTTCACCCTTGCCGTTTTATTCGCCTCTTTTCCGTTTGCCCTT
The DNA here is from genome assembly GCF_003073215.2 of Triticum urartu. Classification (NCBI taxonomy): domain Eukaryota; kingdom Viridiplantae; phylum Streptophyta; class Magnoliopsida; order Poales; family Poaceae; genus Triticum; species Triticum urartu. The sequence goes on from NC_053025.1 coordinate 355,338,384, forward strand.
TTTCCATTCGCCTTCTTTTTGCTTGCCTCTTGTTTGCTTGTGTGTTGGATTGATTGTTTGTCACGATGGCTCAAGATAATACTAAATTGTGTGAATTTTCCAATACCAACAATAATGATTTTATTATCACTCTGATTGCTCCACTTACCGATGCTGAATCTTGTGAAATTAATACTGCTTTGCTAAATCTTGTCATGAAAGATCAATTTGCTGGCCTTCCTAGTGAAGATGCCGCTACCCATCTAAATAGCTTTGTTGATTTACGTGATATGCAAAACAAGACAGATGTGGACAATAATATTGTTAAATTGAAGCTATTTCCGTTTTTGCTTAGAGATCATGCTAAAACTTGGTTTTCCTCTTTGCCTAAAAATAGTATTGATTCATGCAATAAGTGCAAAGATGCTTTTATCTCTAAGTATTTTCCTCCCGTTAAGATCATCTCTCTTAGAAACGATATTATGAATTTTACGCAACTTGGTCATGAGCATTTTGCGCAAGCTTGGGAGAGGATGAAATTAATGATACGTAACTTCCCTACACATGGATTGAATTTATGGATGATTATACAAAAAATTTATGCCTAATTGAATTTTGCTTCTAGAAATCTTTTAGATTCGGCCGCGGGAGGCACTTTTAAGGAAATCACTTTAGGAGAAGCTACTAAACTCCTAGATAATATTATGGTTTGAGTGGAAAGATGGATGAACTTATGAAGTTCTTTCTAATAAGAGTGTTTCTTCTGATCCTAATGATATGCCTTTGTCCACTTTGATTGAGAATAATAATGAATCTATGGATGTGAATTTTGTTGGTAGGGACAATTTTGGTAACAACGCATATAGAGGAAACTTTAATTCTAGGCCTTTCCCTAGTAATTCATCTAATAATTATGGTAATTCCTACAACAACTCTTATGGAAATTTTAATAAGATGCCCTCTGATTTTGAGACTAGTGTTAAAGAATTTGTGATTTCTCTAAAGAATTTCAATGCTTTGCTTGAAGAAAAATTGCCTAAGATTGATGAGTTGGCTAGGAACATGGATAGAATTTCTCTTGATGTTGATTCTTTGAAACTTAGATCTATTCCACCTAAGCATGATATCAATGAGTCTCTCAAAGCCATGAGAATTTCCATTGATGAGTGCAAAGAAAGAACCGCTAGGATGTGTGCTAAAAAGGATTGCTTTGTAAAAGCGTGTTCTTCTAGTTTCAATGATAATAATGATGAAGATCTAAAAGTGATTGATGTGTCCCCTATTAAATCTTTGTTTTCCAATATGAATCTTGATAAAGATGGGACTGGAGATGAGTCAACTTTAGTTAAAAGGCGTCCTAATAATTCAGAGTTTTTCGATCTTGATCCAAAAATTAATAAAAGTGGGATTGAAGAGGTCAAAACTTTACATAGCAATGAACCCACTATTCTAGATTTCCAGGAATTTAATTATGATAATTGCTCTTTGATAGATTGTATTTCCTTGTTGCAATCCATGCTAAATTCTCCTCATGCTTATGATCAAAACAAAGCTTTTACCAAACATATCGTTGAGGCTTTAATGCAATCTTATGAAGAGAAACTTGAATTAGAAGTTTCTATCCCTAGAAAACTTTATGATGAGTGGGAACATAGTATTAAAATTAAGATTAAAGATCATGAGTGTTATGCTTTATGTGATTTTTGTGCTAGTGTTTCCACGATTCCAAAAACGTTGTGTGATGTGTTAGGTTTTCGTGAATTTGATGATTGTTCTTTATAGTTGCATCTTGCGGATCCCACCATTAAGAAACCTATGGGAAGAATTAATGATGTTCTTATTATTGCAAATAGGAATTATGTGCCTGTAGATTTCATTGTTCCTGGTATATATTGCAATCCTACTTGTCATATTATTCTTGGTAGACCTTTCCTTAGAATGATTGGTGCAATTATTGATATGAAAGAAGGAAATATTAGATTCCAATTTCCATTAAGGAAGGGCATGGAACACTTTCTAGGAATAAAATTAAATTACCTTATGAATCTATTATGAGAGCCACTTATGGATTGCCAACCAAAGATGACAATACCTAGATATATTCTTGTTTTTAGGCCTAGCTAGGGGCGTTAAACGATAGCGCTTGTTGGGAGCAACCCAATTTTATTTTTGTTTCTTGCTCTTTGCTCCTATTTAGTAATAAATAAATCATCTATCCTTTGTTATGATTGTGTTTTTTATGTTTTAATTAGTGTTTGTGCCAAGTAAAGCCTTTAGGATCTTCTTGGATGATTGTTGTTTGATCCTGCTGAAAAAACAGAAAGTATGCGCTCATGAGAATAATTTTCATTTCTAACCAGAGAGCGATAAAAATTGAATCCAATTGCAGTAGAGCAATATACAAATAATTTAGGTCGTCCTAATTTGGTAGGATTGTTGGAGTTGCAGAAGTATTCCAAACCTACATATTACTACACATTGTTCTGTTTTTGACATATTCTGTTTTTCGTGTGTTGTTTGCTTATTTTGATGAATCTATGGCTAGTATCGGGGGGTATGAACCATAGAGAAGTTGGAATATAGTAGGTTTAACACCTAAATAAAGAATTATTTCATTACAGTACCTTAAGTGGTGATTTGTTTTCTTATACTAACGGAGCTCATGAGATTTTCTGTTGAGTTTTGTGTTGTGAAGTTTTCAAGTTTTTGGGTAAAGATTTGATGGATTTCAGAATAAGGAGTGGCAAGAGCCTAAGATCAGGGATGCCCATGGCACCCCAAGGTAAAATTCAAGGACAACCAAAAGCCTAAGCTTGGGGATGCCCCGAAAGGCATCCCCTCTTTCGTCTTCGTCCATCGGTAACTTTAGTTGAGGCTATATTTTTGTTCACCACATGATATGTGTTTTGCTTGGAGCATCTTGTATGATTTGAGTCTTTGATTTTTAGTTTACCACAATCATCCTTTCTGTACACACCTTTTGGAGAGACACACATGAATCATAATTTATTAGAATACTCTATGTGCTTAAATTATATCCTTTGAGCTATATAATTTTGCTCTAGTGCTTCACTTATATCTTTTTAATAGCACGGTGGTGGTTTTTATTTTATAGAAATTATTGATCTCTCATGCTTCACTTATATCATTTTGAGAGTCTTTTAGAACATCATGGTAACTTGCTTTGGCTATAAAATTAGTCTTAATATGATAGGCATCCAAGATGGGTATAATAAAAACTTTCATATAAAGTGCATTGAATACTATGAGAAGTTTGATACTTGATGATTGTTTCGAGATATTAAGATGGTAATATTAGAGTCATGCTAGTTGAATAGTTGTGAATTTGAGAGATACTTGTGTTAAAGTTTGTGATTCCCATAGCATGCACGTATGGTGAACCGTTATGTGATGAAGTTGGAGCATGATTTATTTATTGATTGTCTTCCTTATGAGTGGCTGTCGGGGACGAGCGATGGTCTTTTCCTACTGTCATGGTTCTAAGTCTGATAGTAGAATGGGGGGTAGGGATGTAGAGGCAAGATCCTAGCTATGGAGGAGTTGTACACGCGAGTTTTACGAGTTCAGGCCCTTCTCGGAGGAAGTAATAGCCCTACGTCTCGGAGCCCTGAAGCGGTCGACTGGATTATATGCGTGTGTGTTACAAAGAGTGCAAACCCTTGTCTCAGAGGAGGGGGGTGGCTTGTATAGAGTGCGCCAGGACCCTAGCTCCCCTCCGTTACACTGAGTTCAATACTCATAAAGAGAGAGCGTTACAGGTAACGCCTGCAATAAAGTGCTACAAATGGTCATTAAATATACGAGTAAATGCCCGACCGTTGCTGCGCAGAGTGGCTTTAGGTCTTCTTGTACGTCAAGTGGTCTTTTACATGGTCGAATGGTTGAGTAGTCGAGTGACTTAAAGAAGAAGACGTCTCCGAGTGAATGGTAGGTCGAGTGGATTGCACTCGACACCTTTATTGGGTCCTCCCTGTTCACTCTTGAACTTCTTTGCTTCTAAGACAAGGACCTTAGGTAGGACGTATAGGTCAGGCCTATTATCCTACCCCAGGTCTATGTCCTCATCATTAGCCCCCGAATTGATTGGGGTCCGAGTGAAAAGAAGGTTGAAGTTGATCTTGCCTTGACTCTTGCCTTTCTCAAGAATTCATCTCTGAATGGAGGCCAGTGTTGGAACTTTTCGGCCTTGTTTCAGTCGCCTTGATCGATTCAGAAATTACCGATTGGTTTTTATAACGTCGCCTGTCGAGTGTCATCTTTGATGCGAAATCTTTGGCATTATCAGTTGTAGAGGATCCCGGATTTCACGAGATTCGAAATTTCGGTAGAAGCGCGCCAGACGGAGCGTGCCGTGGTAAGGGGAGTGGACAGACATGATGTTTTAATTTCCGCGCCACCTTTTTCGCCATGTATCCCATGTGTGACTGTTGAGGGATTTGACAGGATCGCCCGGACCCACGCGTCAGCCACTCAGAAGTGGGCCTTCAAAAGCGGCGAGGCCAAGGCGTCCGCACTATGCGTGCCCATTCTCCTTCTTCTTCCTCTTGCTCCTTCACCCCATCCGGCTTCTCCACTCTCGATGCCACCGCTCTGCCGACATGGGGAAGGAGAAAACAACGATGCTGGAACACGCGAAGAAGGCGACGGGGGCGGCGAAAAGCAAGAAGACGAATCGGGGGTCTTCATCGCACTCGGGGCTGCCATCAGGTTGGATCCAGGGAGATTGGATCCGATCTTCGCTTCGACAGGAAGACTTGGATGATATGCCGAACTAGGGCTGATCGTCCATGAGTTTGCATGGCTGCCGGAGAGGGAAATGGAATAGCAGCCGCGACCGGGTGAGTGCGTTCTGCTCGCCACTCATGTCTACTGCAGCTTCTCGCTTCCTCTGCATCCCTTCTTTCGAGGTTTCCTAAATTTCTTTGGGGCCCAACTCCATCATTTTACTCCCAACACTATCATGTATCTTGCTGCGTTCGTATCCATGTGCGAGAATTTCCTGGGGTGTCGACCGCACTGGGTTCTCTTCAAGGACATCTTTACCATCCGCTCCCAACCAGTGAAGAAAGCGAACTCGAACGACGAGAAAACCCATGTTATCCAGATGTGTGGGGGTCTGGGTATTCAGAAGAGGAAGAGAAGTTCTTTTCCTTCAATGACTCTTCCGTAGTCGGTCAGGGGTTGGCAGTCGACCTGGTTCTACTGCCCGGATATCGTGACGCAAGGCCAGTCGACTGGACTTCCCCCTTTCTCTTTTGATCGTGTTCGAACTCCAACTTCGTTGAAAGTGACTGCCGCGGAGAAGGCGGAGACAGGCATGCTAGTCGAGAGAGTAGTTCAATTGATCAACCAAGGTGTCACTAGCATGGATCTGCTAGAGGTGTTCCTCAGTCGGCACATCCAACCACTCCAAGCTCGTGATCACTCCATGTGGATGTACTCCGGGGCTGGTGACACTGCTCGGGTTCATCCGGAGAAGGTGGCGGCCAAAACAGTGGCCCAGTGGCTGAGGGGTATCATCAGGAACACGGACAACCCTAGGAGCGCCAGGAGAGTCGACCCTTTCAGCGACAGCAATCAGCCAGACAAGGTCTGGCCATAACGACTGAGTTTTTGGCGATGAGGAGGTAGTCGACTCACCGCCTCGTTCTGAACGTCGATCCAAGTAGCACCATGATCCCGCAGGCAGGCGCGGCCAAACTGTGGCGCCGAGTGCTCCATCTCAAAAATGCGCTCGGTCTTCGACTCTAGAATTGACTGAGAAGGTCACCAAGAAGCCCAAGATCAATCCTTCAAAGGCTTGGAAGACCTTGCCTCGAATCAAGATGGACGTTCCTGTTGCTTCTGGGTAAATGTTCTTCCCGTATTTTCTTGTTCCGACCGACTTTCTTGTTCTGACCGAGTGGATGATGAACCTTTACAGCCCGGCCTCAGCTGCGACTGACATGGACATTCACAAGAACCTGGACGGTGAGGAAACCGGTGACGCAGCTACCTTAAAAACCAGTAAGTCTACCCGATTCGAATTAATTTGGACGACTGGATTGTTTGTCAGCTATCCTTACGAGTTTTTCTATTTATTGCAGCTCCACGGGACGTTGTTGTGCTCCCGGGACGATGAAGAAGAAGTACCGCTGAGGGGGTGGAAGAGGAAAGACGAGGAACTGGGTGGGAAAGCGCCTAAGGTCCAGGTTCCTCAGTCGACCGTGACACCTGGGACGGTAGTCGAGCGATCAACAGATATGGCTCGAACCAACGTCACCTTCGTTGTCCCGCTGTCATCTGATTGCCCATCAGGACCAGCTGCTTAGACTTCTGCTGCGCCAATTGAACTCCACGCTTCAGATCTGACGGCTGCTTCGATTGCTCTGCTGACCTCGCTTTTCACTATGTATCAAACTCCGGATGACCCACTGACTGCTGCCAAGGAAGCTCTTCTTCAGCTAAATCTTGTGATGGGGCAAATGAAAGAGGTGCATGAGGCCAGTCAGGTGGATTTCAACACCGGAGCTGCTCTGCAAACCAATGTCCAGGTTAGCCGATTTCCGACTAATCATATTTCTCGTCCGATCACCCACTTGGGTGTGGCTGTTTTGAAATCGTATGTCACTTTGGGTCGATTCGAGCTGAATCTTTGAACTAGTGGGGGCACTCGTGCTGGGCAGACCATGCCGAGTGGAACCAAAACCAGTGGGGGCACGCTAAGTGCACCCACTGGGTGTAGTCCCCGAGACCGTAGTTGACTGCGGGCAGTCGACTGAGGTCTGAGAATCTGAACCCCTCTTTTTTTGAACAAGTGGGGGCACGCTAAGTGCACCCACTGGGTGTAGTCCTTGATACTGCCATTGAATGTTTGATTCGGTGGTAGTCTTAGAGTAACTGTTGCAGTGATATCCTTCATTTCAGTCGACTGACAAGTCTTATGTGTTGGCCGCAGAAATCTTGTGATCCCGGTGCTCAACTCTCTACAGTGAACAAGCAACAAATCAGCCTCAACCTTGATCTGGAACTGGCCAGAAAGAATCTGAAGACTGCTCGCGATGAACTAGCTGCCATGGGAGGTAACCAAACATCAACTGTTTATCTTACTATTGTTGGCACTTTTCCTTTCCATTTTTTTACCGAGTGACTCCACTCGAGCAGATGTATGTAGTGAAAACCGTCAACTCCAAGCCCGTCTGAAGAATGTTATTTCTTTAGAGAAAATGAAGCAGGCTTTGGAGAAGAAGGATCTGGATCTTGCTGCTACGCATAAGGAAGCGCGAGAGAAAACCGCACTTGCCGACAAGAAGCTTGCTTCGGTCGGCAAGCTAGAAGAAGAAAATTCCAAACTGGAGACTGTTGTTTCTGACGCCAATCGGGAGGTCGAGCGAATGAATAAGGAGAAGGGCAAACTGACTAACGAGCTTGGAAGCCTCAAAGTTAAGAAGGGCGAGTTGGAGTGTTATCTGGGCCAGCTTGCTGCAAAGCTGGTTTTAAACCTTGAAGGTACTAATGATTGACTAACTTATTTCTGTCGACTGTCAAGTCTAATTATATCGTCGAATCACCATTTACTCGACTGTGCAGAGTTTTGCCAATACTTTGAAGCGGAAACTGGGCGGGTCGAGACGGGTCTTGATCCCATCCACTGTCCAGTCAAGGATGATGTTGCGATGAATGTGCTGCGGTTGGAATCTCACATGGACAGTGCGGTTGCTTATCTTGCCCGCCTGAAAGCGGCGATGACTCGGGTTGACGCTGAACTCTGGCCTCAGGCAGAACTGTCTCAAGATCTCGAGTCCCTGATGGCTCGACTAAATCAAATCCCCGATCGAGTGCAAGAATGGAAGAAGTCATCTACTTGATGTGGCGCTGATGTCGCATTGTCCCTGGTCCGAGTGCACTGCAATGACGTCAAAGAAGACAAGCTGGTGGAACTCAAGGTTGCTAACACAAAGAGACACACTTTCCAGTCCTTCATGGACACCTTCCTTGATGCCGCCACTCGTATTGCAGACAGCATAGACCTTGACTTTTTCTGCGACCCAGCCAGTCCTTCTCCTGATGCGTGGCCGAAAAACATTATGCTCCACCTTTATTTGCCTCGGAGTGCCGAGTGATTGTGTAACCGTTAAACTTCTTCGGGCTTCATGCTCGAATACTTTTGATCCGACGTCCAGAATTGTAGGATCTGTCTAAACTTGGTTTATTCCAGAATATGCTTGCATTTGCCTTCGAGTGGAATTTGCTCTTTACTCTGAATAATCTTCCGACCTGCATCTTGTTGTCCTTGCGGACAGGGATGGAGCGTACATTGTATTTGTGGTGCAGCTCCGAAGGAGAAGGTTGCAGTCGACCTGCACCTCGTCGTCCTTGCGGATGGGGATGGAGCGCACGTTGTATTTGTGGCGCAGCTCCGAAGGAGAAGGTTGCAGTCGACCTGCACCTCGTCATCCTTGTGGATGGGGATGGAGCGCTCATTGTATTTGTGCCGAAGCTCCGTAGGAGAAGGTTGCAGTCGACCCGCACCTAGTCGTCCTTGCGGATGGGGATGGAGCGCACGTTGTATTTGTGGCGCAGCTCCGAAGGAGAAGGTTGCAGTCGACCTGCACCTCGTCGTCCTTGCGGATGGGGATGGAGCGCACGTTGTAATTGTGGCGTAGCTCCGAAGGAGAAGGTTGCAGTCGACCTGCACCTCGTCGTCCTTGCGGATAAGGATTGGACTTTAAACCTTAGGCGAGTACTGGACTACAGTTAATCCCCTGAGTGGGACGGTTGCTCACTGCTCGGTAGGATTTTTAACTTAGGCGAGTACTGGACTGCAACTAAGCCTCGGAGTGGGAGGGTTGCTCACCACTCGGTAGGATTTTTTAAACTTAAGCGATTACTGCACTGCAGCTAAGCCCCCGAGTGGGAGGGTTGCTCACCACTCGGTAGGATTTTTAAACTTAGGCGAGTACTGGACTGGAGCTAAGCCCCCGAGTGGGAGGGTTGCTCACCACTCGGTAGGATATTTTAAACTTAGGCGAGTACTGGACTGCAGCAAAGCCCCCGACTGGGAGGGTTGCTCACCACTTGGTAAGATTTTTTAAACTTAGGCGAGTACTGGACTGCAGCTAAGCCACCGAGTGGGAGGGTTGCTCACCACTCGGTAGGATTTTTTGAACTTAGGCGATTACTGGACTGCAGCTAAGCTCCCGAGTGGGAGAGTTGCTCACCACTCGGTAGGATTTTTTAAACTTAGGCGAGTACTGGACTACATCTAAGCCCCCGAGTGAGAGGCTTGGTCATCACACGGCAGGATTTTTTAAAACTTAGGCGAGTACTGGACTACATCTAAGCCCCCGAGTGAGAGGCTTGGTCATCACACGGCAGGATTTTTTAAACTTAGGGAAGTACTGGACTGCAGCTAAGCCCCCGAGTGAGAGGCTTGCTCATCACTCGGTAGGATTTTTTAAACTTAGGCGAGTACTGGACTGCAGCTATGCCCCCGAGTGGGAGTGTTGCTCACCACTCGGTAGGATTTTTAAACTTAGTCGAGTACTGGACTGTAGCTAAGCCCCCGACTGGGGGGGTTGCTCACCACTCGGCAGGATTTTTTAAACTTAGGCGAGTACTGGACTATAGCTAAGCCCCTGAGTGAGAGGCTTGCTCATCACACGATAGGATTTTTTAAACTTAGGCGAGTACTGGACTGCAGCTAAGCCCCCGAGTGAGAGGCTTGCTCACCACTCGGTAGGGTTTTTTCAACTTAGGCGAGGACTGGACTGCAGCTAAGCCCCCGAGTGAGAGGCTTGCTCATCACTCGGTAGGATTTTTTAAACTTAGGCGAGGACTGGACTGCAGCTAAGCCCCCAAGTGAGAGGCTTGCTCATCACTCGGTAGGATTTTTTAAACTTAGGCGAAACGGATTCGCCGCTAAGCCCTAGAGTGGGAGGCTTGCTCACCACTAGGTAGGATTTTTGTAAAGATGATATGCTCCGTTGTGGAGAACTCTGGTGACGATGAAGGGACCTTCCCAAGTAGGGGTGAGCTTGTGTGGTTTCTGCTGATCCACTGGAAGAACCAAGTCTCCCTCTTGAAAGGCTCGACCCCTCACGTTTCTAGCGTGTACTCGACACAAGTCTTGCTGATAAATGGTCGATCGGATCAAGGCCATCTCCCTTTCTTCTTCTAGGAGGTCCACTGCGTCCTGCCGAGCTTATTCTGCTTCATCTTCAGAGAAGAGCTCGACTCGTGGTGCATTGTGAAGCAAGTCACTCGATAGAACAACTTCAGCTCCATAGACCAAGAAGAAGGGAGTTCGGCCAATCAACCGATTGGGAGTTGTCCTCAATCCCCAACTGATGGAAGTTCATCAACCTAGGCGCCCGCTGCGTGCTTGAGATCTCGCATCAGTCGGGGTTTCAGTCCTTTGAGAATCAGGCCATTTGCTCTTTCTGCTTGTCCATTTGACTGGGGATGGGCGACTGAAGCATAGTCGACTCGTGTGCCTTGGGAGGCGCAGAAGGTTCTGAACTCATCAGAATTGAAGTTCGATCCATTGTCAGTGATGATGCTGTGCGGAACCCCATATCTGAACGTCAACTCTCTGATGAAGCTGACGGCAGTACTGGCTTCAAGATTCCTAATAGGCTTGGTTTCAATCCATTTGGTAAACTTGTCGACTGCTACAAGCACATGAGTGAAGCCGCTCCTACCAGTCCTCGGTGGTCCAACCATGTCCAATCCACAAATAGCAAAGGGCCAGACGAGTGGAATGGTCTTCAGGGCTGACGCAGGCTTGTGCGACATATTGGAGTAAAACTGGCAGCCCTCACATCTATCGACTATATCTTTCGCCATTCCATTTGCTCGTGGCCAATAAAATCCAACTCGGTATGCTTTAGCCACAATGGTCCGAGAGGACACATGGTGACCACAGGTCCCCGACTAGATGTTGTTGAGGATCACTCGACCTTCTTCTGGTGTTACGCATTTCTGGCTGACTCCGGTCGTGCTTTCCCTGAACAGTTGTCCTCTTATCACAGTAAAGGCCTTGGATCGACGGACGATCTGTCGAGCCTCCTCTTCATCCTCTAGGATTTCCTTCGTAAGGATATATGCAATGTATGTCACTGTCCAGTCGGGAGTGATGACCAAAACCTCCATGATCAGGTCGACCACGGCTGGGACCTCGACTTCAGTCGGATCTGTGGCACTCTTAGGCTGCCGGAGCTCTTCAGTGAAAGGATCTTCTTGAACTGTCAGTGTGTGAATGTGCTCCAAAAACACATTGCTGGGAATGGCTTCTCTCTTGAAACCTATCTTTGCTAAATCATCGGCTGCTTGATTTTTCAGTCGGGGTATATGATAGAGCTCTAACCCCTCAAACTTCTTTTCCAACTTCCTCACCGCGTTGCACTAGCCAGTCATGGCTGGGCTTCTGACGTCCCACTCCTTCATCACTTGATTGACTACCAAATCTGAGTTGCCATAGACCATGAGGCGACGGACGCCGCGTGAGATGGCCATACGCAACCCATACAAGAGTGCTTCATATTCTGCTTCGTTATTGGAGGAATCAAAGTGAATCTGGAGGACATATCAGAGCTTGTCTCCTCGGGAGGATACCAGTACCACCCCAGCACCGGAACTGTTCAACATCTTGGAACCATCAAAGAACATGGTCCAGTGCTCCGAGTGAACTTGAGTTGTCAGTTGTTGTTCGATCCACTCAGCGAGAAAATCTTCTATTGCTTGGGACTTGATAGCTTTCTTTGCCTCGAACTTGCTATATAAGGGAAGGAGTTCAATCGCCCACTTTGCCACTCGACCAGTTGCATCTCTGTTGTTCAGAATCTCTGATAATGGAGCATCACTGACAACTGTAATGGAGTGTTCAGAGCAGTAGTGTTCAACCTTCTTCGTGGTCATATAAATCCCATAAACAAGCTTCTGATAATGTGGATATCTTTGCTTTGATGGACTCAAAACTTAATATACTGGGCGCTGAACTTTGTAAGCTTTTCCTTCTTCTTCCCGCTCGACCGTAAGTACTGTACTGACGACTTGTCCAGTGGCTGCAATGTAAAGCAGTAAAGGCTCTTTGCTGATTGGGGCAGCAAGCACCGGCTGGGTGGAAAGCAGGGCTTTAAGCTCTGCAAATGTTGCATCAGCTTCAGGAGTCCACTCGAACTTGTCTGACTTCTTCATCAGTCGATAAAGAGGCAGTGCCTTTTCACCGAGGCGAGAAATGAATCGACTTAGAGTGACCAAACAACCAGTAAGCTTCTGGACATCATGCACACGCACAGGGCATTTCATCCGGAGTATGGCACCCACTTTCTCTGGGTTAGCATCGATCCCTCGTTCAGAAACGAGAAAACCGAGTAATTTTCCACCTAGAACTCCGAACGTGCACTTTGATGGATTAAGCTTGATATCATACCTTCTGAGGTTGGCAAAAGTTTCAGCAAGGTCAGCCAGTAGGTCGGAACCTTTACGTGACTTGACCATAATGTCATCCATGTATGCTTCCACATTTCGACTGATCTGAGTGAGTAAACATTTCTGAATCATCCGCATGAATGTGGCTCCAGCGTTCTTCAAGCTGAATGGCATAGTGACATAACAGAAGCACCCAAATGGAGTGATGAAAGCTGTTTTTATCTCATCGGGTGCATACAGACGGATCTGATGATACCCGGAATAAGCGTCCAAAAAGGACAAACGCTCACACCCCGCAGTCGAGTCAACTATTTGGTCGATGCAAGGGAGAGGGAAGTGATCTTTCAGGCAGGCCCGATTGATATGTTTGAAGTCAATGCACATGCGAAGTGAGTCGTCCTTCTTTAGGACCATGACAACATTAGCTAACCACTCGGAGTGGTAAATCTCTCGTATAAAATCAGTTGCTAGAAGCCGAGCCACTTCTTCACCGATTGCCTTTCTCTTCTATACGGTGGACCATCAAAGATGTTCTTTGACTGGTTTCACTTTTGGGTCGACTCACAAACGATGCTCAGCCAGTCCCCTGGGAACACCTAGCATGTCAGAAGGTTTCGATGCAAAGATGTCCCAGTTCTCACTGAGGAACTGGATGAGCGCTTCTTCCTATTTGGAGTCGAGTGTTGTTGAAATGCGAGTCGGAGCAGCATTGGGATCCGTCGGGTGAATATGAATCGGCTTCGTTTCACCAGACAACTGAAATATTGAATCGATGGCAAGCTTCTTAGCTCGCAATAAATCACTCGGATCTCCATTTTTTTGATACTCCTCCAATTCCACTGCTGCCATCTATGCATCGACGATCTTTGAGCCCTTCTAGAAGCACTCTTCTGCCTTCTTTCGATTGCCAGTGATAGTGATCACTCCCTTAGGACCAGGCATCTTCAATTTGAGGTACACGTAACATGGTCGAGCCATAAAACATGCATAAGCTGGCCTGCCTAGAATAGCATGATAAGCACTCTGGAAATCCACAACTTCAAATGTCAACTTTTCTTTGCGGTAATTCTTGGAATCACCGAAAACTACATCAAGGGCAATCTGACCGAGTGACTCAGCCTTCTTGCCAGGAATAACTCCATGGACACTCATATTGCTTTCACTGAGTCTGGACATCAGAATGCCCATTCCTTTCAACGTCTCTACATACAGTATATTCAGGCCACTGCAACCATCCATCAGAACTTTAGTCAAACGAGTGCCTTAGACGACTGGGTCGACCATCAACGCTTGCCTCCCAGGGGTGGCTATGTGTGCGGGTGATCAGACTGGTCGAATGTAATGGCAGTCTGAGACCATTTCAAATAACTGGGCGTCGCCGGAGCGACCATGTTTACCTCTCTGTTGATGACTTTCAGTCGACTTTTGCTCTCAACATAAGCAAAAATCATCAAAGTGGAATTGATGTGGGGGTAACCATCGTCACTTTCCTATTTTGTCCTCAACTTTGTCTGACTCTTTTTTCCTTTTCTTTGGGATGTTTCTCTCGGAACTGCTGGATCAGGAGTCGACACTATCGAGTGGTATGCTTCGGGTAAATGAGATTACCCTCTTCATCTTTCTTTGTGTGAATGTGGCACGGCAAATCCAACACATCATTTTCGTCTTGATCTTTTATTTTCTTGGGATTACATGGTCCTTTGGGCTTCCCCTTCAACTTACCCTGAGTCACGGCCAAGGTTTCTCCAGGAGCAGCTGGCTCGGCTTTGCACTTCTGCTTCCGACTGGAGTTTCCTCCTCCGGTTTCGTGGGCGACTGTTTTGTGTTTGCCAATCCAGAGCCGATCCTCCTCTTCACCATTGGCATACTTAGTGGCAATCTCCATCATTCGGCTCAGAGACATATCTCTGGTCTGACCGAACTTCAGATTCAACTCTTGATATCTGACACCTTCTTTAAAGGCACAAATTGCTTGGTGATTGCACACATTCTCCACCGTGTGGTGTAACGTGATCCATCTCTGGATATAATCTCTCAAAGTTTCATTAGGCTTCTGCACACAAGATTGGAGCTCTGTTAGGCCTGCTGGCCGTTTGCATGTTCCTTCGAATGTTCTGACAAACACTTGGGCAAGTTCTCTCCAGCTATAAATACTATCGGGTGCTAACTGATTCAACCATGCTCTGGCCGAGCCGTCCAACATCAGAGGAAGGTGCTTCATGGCCACTTCATCATTGCCGCCGCCAATCTGAACAACCACTCGGTAGTCCTCAAGACAGGTGTCTGGTTTGGACTCACCAATGAACTTACCGAGTACAGTCGCCAACCTGAAGTTGGAAGGAATCACCGCAGCCCTGATGGCTCTGCTGAAGCACACTGGACCTGAGACATGCACTCTGCTGCTGGTTGGAAAATCTCTGTCATGGCCCTCTCTGTGAGCTCTGTTTCTGTCGACCAGACCCTGAACGAGAATAGATCTCGCATCAAAGCCCGGTTCCCTGGGGTCGACTAGAATCCTTTGCCTACCACTGTGAGGGCGTCTGTCATCATGCTGCTGAGGCACGTATGACCCACTCCTTGGGGGAGGCGTGGGCACTCGACGATGATCATCGTGATTGAGTCGGTGATCATACTACTCGCAGTTTCTGTACTGATCTCGCCGGTCTCCACGTCCCTAACGCCTCAGGGGCGATCTTGGGCTGTGCGCTAACTAGACTGTATCCGCCACAATGGATCTGCTATGGATCCTATTCCGCGACTGTGACACAGCTGTATTCTGTTCTCCCGCTGCCCGGAGTAAAGCCCTGATCTGCATCAAACCTCTGCCAGCTTCTAACTGGGAAGGCTGGATTGATTCTGCTATTCGGGCTGCATCTGTAAGATTCTGGATTGGAGTTTGATATACCTGAGTTGGAGGCGGAAAAAGTTGTCATCGACTAGATTCTGGAACTCGCTGTCGAGCACACTCATCCAGTGCGTGCTTGAGGTTCTCCAGTCGAGTGCGCTCAGCCAAGTTGGCCAGGCACGCGTACTCTAAGGCTCGTGCCTCGGGTGTCTCTCCAATGATAGGAGCGTGAAGTGCATCCATGTTCCGGCGGAGAAGTTCTTCCCTCTGCAGCGAAGAGAGAGGCTCGGGGAGGTACTCCTCGTGGAAACGCGACGGATCGCCTCCGCCATTGCCACCGTTCCTGCGGGGGAAGCGAGGTGGACTCCGAGGTCCATTGACCATAAGGACTTCCGCTGCGGGGTCACTGCTGTCGCACTCGGATGCAGTCTCTACGGAGCCAGTCGAACAGGCCGTAGAGAGTTTCGTCGTGCTCGATTGCCGCGGCTTGAGGGGTGGCCGACTGGCGAGCCACTGCGTGCCTCACCCACCGCTGAAGCCTCGATCGACCGGAACGCTTGCGCGGGCGGGCTGCAGGGAGGGAGGACAGCATAGAAGCCGACCGATACTGAGTCGATGGCTGTCGTAGGAGGAAGCCACAGACGCACGCGCGAAAGTGCCTTGCCCCGCAGACAGGGAGCGCCTCGACGTCGAGTGGAGCTTCTTGGAACCAAGCGGAGTCATCGGCAACGAACACAAGCGCGCCGAAACGGATCTCGCGGCCCTCGGCCAAACCACTGCCTGAAACCATGTTGACGGGGATTGGAAAAATCACAACTTCTCCAACAAGTCGCTAAGAAACCTGCGGGCGCCAACTGTCGTGGTTCTAAGTCTGAAAGTAGAATGGGGGTAGGGATGTCATAATTCTTTAATAGATGTCACTCTTGATGGTGGAGAATATGATTCCCCCACAAGTCGGGATGAGACTCTGGACGAAAAAAGAGGCCATAAAAAGAGAGAAGAAAAGGCCCGAATAAAGAGAGAGAGAGAGACAAGAAGAGAGAAGGGGCAATGCTACTATCCTTTTACCACACTTCTGCTTCGAAGTAGCACCATGATCTTCGTGATAGAGAGTCTCCGATGTTGTCACTTTCATATACTAGTGGGAATTTTTCATTATAGAACTTGGCTTGTATATTCCAATGATGGGCTTCTTAAAAATGCCCTAGGTCTTCGTGAGAAAGCAAGTTGGATGCACACCCACTTAGTTTCTTTTTGAGCTTTCAAACGCTTATAGCTCTAGTGCATCCTGCATGGCAATCCCTACTCGCTCACATTAATATATATTGATGGGTATCTCCATAGCTCGTTGATACGCCTAGTTGATGTGAGACTATCTTCTCCTTTTTTGTCTTCTCCACAACCACCATTCTATTCCACCTATAGTGCGATATCCATGGCTCATGCTCATGTATTGCGTGAAGATTGAAAAAGATTGAGAACGTCAAAAGTATGAAACAATTGCTTGGCTTGTCATCGGGGTTGTGCATGATTTAAATATTTTGTGTTGTGAAGATAGAGCATAGCCAGACTATATGATTTTGTAGGGATAACTTTCTTTGGCCATGTTATTTTGAGAAGACATAATTGCTTAGTTAGTATGCTTGAAGTATTATTATTTTTATGTCAATATTAAACTTTTATCTTGAATCTTTCGGATCTGAACATTCATGCCACTATAAAGAAAATTACTTCGAAAATAATGTTAGGAAGCATTACACATAAAAAATTCTGTTTTTATCATTTACCTACTCGAGGACGTGTAGGAATTAAGCTTGGGGATGCTTGATACGTATCCAACGTATCTATAATTTTTGATTGTTCCATGCTATTATATTATCTGTTTTGGATGTTTAATGGGCCTTATTATGCACTTCTATATTATTTTTGGGACTAACCTATTAACCGATGGCCCAGTGCAAATTGTTGTTTTTTTGCCTATTTCAGTGTTTCACAGAAAAGGAATATCAAGCGGAATCCAAACGGAATGAAACCTTCGTGAGGATCTTTTTTGGAACAGAAATGATCTAGGAGACTTGGAGTGGATGTCAAGGAAGCAGCGAGGCGGCCATGATGTAGGAGGGCGCGCCCTGGGGGGCAGGCGCACCCCCCACCCTCGTGGGCCCCTCGCAGCTCCACCTACCTACTTCTTTCGCCTATATATACTCATATACCATGAAAACATCCAGGAGCACCACGAAACCCTATTTCCACCACCGCAACCTTCTGTACCCATGAGATCCCATCTTGGGGCCTTTTCCGGCGCTCCGCCGGAGGGGGAATCGATCACGGAGGGCTTCTACATCAACACCATAGCCTCTCTGATGATGTGTGAGTAGTTTACCATAGACCTTCGGGTCCATAGTTATTCGCTAGATGGCTTCTACTCTCTCTTTGGATCTCAATACAAAGTTCCCCTCAATTCTCTTGGAGATCTATTCGATGTAATTCTTTTTGCGGTGTGTTTGTCAAGATCCGATGAATTGTGGGTTTATGATCAATATTATATATGAACAATTTTTGGTTCTTCTCTCAATTCATATACGCATGATTTAAATACCTTTGCAAGTCTCTTCGAATTATCAGTTTGGTTTGGCCTACTAGATTGATCTTTCTTGCAATGGGAGAAGTGCTTAGCTTTGGGTTCAATCTTGCGGTCTCCTTTCCCAGTGATAGCAGGGGCAGCAAGGCACGTATTGTATTGTTTCCATCGAGGATACAAAGATGGGGTTTATATCATATTTCTTGACTTTATCCCTCTACATCATGTCATCTTGCCTAATGCGTTACTCTGTTCTTATGAACTTAATACTCTAGATGCATGCTGGATAGTGGTCGATGTGTGGAGTAATAGTAGTAGATGCAGAATGGTTTCGGTCTACTTGTCACGGACATGATGCCTATATACATGATCATGCTAGATATTCTCATAACTATTCACTTTTCTATCAATTGCTCGACAGTAATTTGTTCACCCATCGTAGATTATGCTATCTTGAGCTGTGAATGACATTAAATGCGGGAATTGTGGGCTGCCTTTAATCACGAGCATGCATGGATATTAATTGGAATAATTTCTGGGACTAAAAGAGGCTATAGGAGGCTGCATGACAATAAACATGGATTAAAGGTGAGTCAATTGTGGGCTGAATAAGGAATAAGGGTGCGAAACAAGAGTATAACTTGTGGGCATGCATGGATATTAATCGGAACAATTTGTGGGATTAAATATACAGGGGCATACACCCCTCTCTATGCATTTGACATTTAAACGGGATTGTGCCTTTGCGTACCCCCCGTTGCATGCATGACATCTAAACCGGCCTATGCTAATTTTATGGGATGACAAACAATAATCTGAAAGGTGCATCAATCATGTATTTATTGTATTTTTTATTGGGTGTCTTCCTTAGGTCTCAAAAGGAACTAATTTTTAGCAAAGCTATTTTCAGATAATGCATTGCTTTTGGTGTGCTAAATTTCTTCCGGGGCCGTAAATCTTAAGTGCATGGACTGAATTGTTTGTGTACCAACACCTATAATATTGACCCCTCCTTGTGCGCCTATGTCCAAACTCCTCCCTCACATGGTCTCCTTTAGCCGCGACGGCGATGCCCATAACATTAGCGACCCGATTTGCTGCTTGGCTTGCCATTGGGTGAGTTCTCAACATGGTGTTGGAGGAACTTCATACTATCTTTCTCTAGCAACTGCTATCATATTCCATGAGTCCCATCTCCAAGAACCACGTTGATGAAGCATTTTTGTCATTAGCGACTCTTCTCCTACAATCCAGTTTGTTACTCGGGCAATCCTAATTCATGACAGCTAGCATTTACTTACTCCATAGCACAACATGTGTGGTGGTTTAACATAGTTCCAATCTTTTTAAACATAGTTGTAACCCTCCCGTTCCAATGCACGGGCATATGTGCTAGTATACTAATAAAGCAAGGTGTGTTTCTTCAATTTTTTCATCCGTTCACCTTAGAAATTTATTTTTCTATCCAAGGTGGTACTAAATTTTTGTGCGTCCGTCTGTTTTATTAGCAATCTAGGATTTCGTACTTGGCCCGCAAACGCTATGGCCCAACGAAGCCAGCCCACTTATTTGCCTTCCCATGTAGCTACAAAAAGCCTATTTCTCACTCTATGTGGTAGATAGTCAGAATTACCACAAGGCGCCTAAGATTGGGCCGACCCGTTTTATTTTTCCGTACAAATTTATTTTTATTTTTACCTTATTTCATAATTATAAAATTTCAAAAATAATAATTAGAATTTGATTTTTTTATAAATTTTTGAGAAAAGTTTGATTAACAGTATTATCTTCCCCTTTTCCCCTTTTAAAAAATGTTAGGAATATTAATTTATTTTCTGGTTCAGATTTTTTTCATATTCAAAAATAGTCAAAATTTGCTTGTGATTTAAAAAATATGTATTTTAAAAAATATTCGAAAATTAAATATATTCTTGTTTTAGTAAAATGTTCACACGTTCAAAATAATGTTCGCGTTTAAAAACACATTTTATAAAATTGTTCTGAATGTTCAAAACATGTTCCTTTTTCAAAATTTGGTCACAAATTTAAAAAATGTTTGGGTTTTGATAAAAGGTTCATATCTACAAAAACGATGTTGTTTCAAAAAAAATCATGTTTTTTTCAAAATGGACGAAATATTACAAACATTGCTCGTAATTTCGAAAAATGTTCACGTTTCCAAGAATATTCGGCAATTCATATTTTAAAAAAAGTTCAAATAAGTCTTTTAAATCCGACGTGGCTGACCCAGACGCAAACAGTTGTGCGTCCCATGCGCTATTTGTCACAACTAGCGTCATATAGTAGCTCCCACGTAGCTGCCCTAAGAAAAGAAAATATATACGTGTAGATTTTGTTCCGTCCATTCCACACATAGGTCCCCAATTTTTTGGTTATCCCCCGGGTGGGCCAAACTAGACCTACCACGTATTTATTTTTCTATCGGACAGAAAAGCAGCAAAAAATAAAGGGTGCAAGGGGATTGAATTATGGAGCTTCCCTATTGTGTGGATGGATAGAACCAACTCAGCAAGCTTGCAATGATGATAGGAACAGTCCCATCTTGGAATTTTATACTAAATCGCACCAGTTTTTATATGTCCCTAAGTTGTTTGGAATTAAGGAGGTTGTGTGAGAATAAGGAAGTTGTCTTGAGAATTATGAGAAGAATGAGGGACTCCAAAAATTATTGCCAGAGGTAACTTGAAGAAAACATGTTGGTTGGCTATAATGGAAAAAAATGTAAGCACGTACTAATAAAAGAGAATATGTTGGTTTTGCTCTGATTAATAAAATTTATGGGCACATGAGAGTGAAAATAGTTGAAGAGAATAAACCCAAATAATGAAGGGAGATTCATGCCCTGGTATGTTGATTATGCTAATGAAACATAATTTATGCGCTGCAATTAGTTATCCATCCGGTTACATCGTCGTAGGAGAAACTGGTTGAAGCAACCATGCCTCAAAGGTCGCTGCACAACAACCAAATGAGGACGCAACCACAACTCCGAGACCGGGGTGGACCCGGAGGAAAAAAAGGTACCAGTTAGGTGGTCGCCGCCACGCCGACCGACCCCACCACTATCAAGATCTCGAGGGCCAAACATGACAAGCGAGAAGACCGCAACTCCTCGCTCTGTCGCCCATCGCGGTGGAGACCATTTTTGATGAACAAATAAATTATCTCTCCCGCTGCTTGTTGCAAAAAAATATCTCTCCATTGCAACGCACAGGCATATGTGCTAGTCTTACCAATACCAGTTGGAATGGCTATGTTTTGTACGGTCGATGTATTAAGCTTGTTGTACCAAACATGCCTAACACGTCTTAGCTATTTTCCCTACATTTTTATAGACAACTGGGCAATTCTCTACTCTGGCAGCACCTGCCTTGCGATGTGTAACTCTGCCAATTCCACTTTTATCAGTACCAATTTCAATGGCTATAGTTAAGCGTGCCTTGTTATTTTCAGTACTGCACACTATGTGATGTTCAAGTATGCACTGTCCAGCTCAATTTCACCAACAACAGCTACAAACTTACAAAACAGGACTTAGGATGCTGTTAAGCCTGTTGCAATTAATAGTTGTATCCATTTTTTAATCTCACTTTGTGTCAGGACCCTGATTCCAAGTCACATCGATCTAGCCGGTAACACCTCATATCACTTTGCGGCCTCACACACGGCATTCCCACGGGTGTCTCCTTACCATGGCCCGGGACCATTTGCGCCTTTTGGCTCACGTAGATGATAGTGTCGCTAGCATCCATATGACAGAGAACCCGGGCCAACATGGCTAGTCGTGAACCCAAAGCGGCACCAACCTATGGGGAAAGGCATACATGAATCACATCGAGCATGTCGGTCAGCAGCGTGTGAATCCAAGCTGTAGCACTGGGCTAACAGGACTCCAGGAACCCGGGCTGTAGCAGGCTAGGCAGGACTCCGGATGTCACGGCGTGACATTTCCCCGAAGGGACGGACACAGGAACGAAGGGAAACACATGCCAGCCAGTCAAGTGTCCTGAGCAGTAGTGCTGGGCTAGCAGGACTCCGGTGAACCGGGCTGTAGCGGACTACTATGGCTCATGGAAGCACTAGACTACATTCCCCCATAAGAGAGGCTGCCAAGGATAAACAACTAGATTGTCGGATGCCACACGTACCAAGCATTTCAATCATACACACAATATGCTCGATATGTGTAAATACAACATGGCATCACAACATAACTCTACAACTCAAGTATTATTCATTAGGCTCTGAGGAGCGAGATATACAAACATGGGTCTCATGACCCAACAATCATAGCATACAAATCAAAACACATGCGGAATCTTAACATGTCTGAGTACGGACATCTACAAATGAAAAAGGCTAAGAAGCCTGACTATCTACCAGATCCTGCCGAGGGCACAAGATCATAGCTGAGGTATCAAGCTAAACGTCGAAGTCCACGTGGAACTACTAGCGAGACTGAAGTCTCTCTACAAAACATAAATTAGGCAAACGTGAGTACAAAAGTACTCAGCAAGACTTACATCAGAACTAGTTATATATGCATCGGCATCAACAAAGGGGGGTGGTGGAGTTTAACAGCAGCAAGCCAGCTTTGACTCAGTGGCTATCCTGAACTACGACTGCAAGTAACTCTTTGAGGTGGTGCACACGAGTCCACATATTCACCATATCAATACACCACTATGGATTTGCTCCCGTCTTCCCATGAGAACACCATACATAGCACTCATGCTTATCTTGCGCATTTTAGAGTATCCACTTTCACTTGTCTATGAACTGTATAGGCAACCAAGTAGTCCTTTACCGCGGACGCGGCTATTCGAATAAACGATGTTAACCCTGCAGGGGTGTACTTCTTCACACACGCTCTCACCACTTACCGCCATTTACACGACATGTACTCGGCAACCTTCAAGCGGAAGCCCAATGAGGGTGTCGGCCACGGCCTACCTAAACACTCAAGTCTCTAGTCTAGGTTTATTGCCTATCCAGGTTCCATTCATAGGGAGTCCGGCTGAGGTTTCCACATACGGCCCCGAACGATGTGTACAGGGTTCCCGAGACACCAAATGGGTGACTCGATACACCATGCCACGGTGTATCTACCGCATCATAGCCCACCCCTAGGGTCAGCGCTACACACGGCCGCCAACACATAACCTACAAACACCAGAAACTAGTTGCAACTCCTGGACAGAGTACTAGGGTGATTAAGAAGCCGAGAGGGTCCATTGGTTTCGGGCCCAATGTATGGTAGTAACTGATTCTTGAATCACACATACAGATCTCAGTTCTTAAGGACGTCCTCAATGAAACAACCCACCATATACTCCTACATGGCCTCTCATCGATACCTTTACCAAATCATGTTCAACACGCTTAGCTCACACACAGAAGGACATGTTCACAACTTTCCAATTCATCCTCAATGAATCAGACCTGACACAACTCTAAGCAATAGCAGGCATGACAAACAAGCATGAATGAGTAGGCACATCAGGGCTCAAACAACTCCTATTCATGCTAGTGGGTTTCATCTATTTACTGTGGCAATGACAGGTCATGCAGAGGAAAGGGGTTCAACTACCGCAACATGTAACAGTTGAATCATTGTTGTCCTAATGTAGTAAAAGAGAGCAGGAGTGAGAGAGTGGGATTGTATCGGAATGAACAAGGGTTTTTTGCTTGCCTGGCACTTCTGAAGATAACATTGAGTCTTCATCAGTGTCAACAATCACAACGTCGAAACAACGTCTACCGATGGGAAACAACACCGGCAACAGAGAAAGAAACACAATCAATGCAATGCACAATATGATGCATGATCATGACATGGCAAA
Source organism: Triticum urartu (assembly GCF_003073215.2). Lineage (NCBI taxonomy): Eukaryota > Viridiplantae > Streptophyta > Magnoliopsida > Poales > Poaceae > Triticum > Triticum urartu. The sequence goes on from NC_053025.1 coordinate 355,362,085, forward strand.
ATGAGTGTGTTGGGCTAATGCAACTAGCAGCAGGTTAAATGAAGTTGGTTTGAATCTAAGATTCAAATTCAAACTCCACATGTGGTTATTTAAATGCCATGCATTCCATTTGTCCTAAACAGTAGTCATAAATTGTTCTAACATGCATGAAACCAGTACAGATGGATAGATTGGATTTTTCTGATCATTTTTCATATATAACTCTTTTCAATATGAGTTATAGATTATTTTCTATGATTTTTGGAAGTTTTGGTTATTTTCTGAAATAAATAAATCATTTATGATTTATTTAAATTCCAAAAAGAAATATTGCGTCAGCATGACGTCACTGTGATGTCAGCAGGTCAACTGGGTCGCCCAGGGTCAAACCTGACCAGTGGGGCCCACTGGTCAGTAGTTAGTTAACTAACTAAATTTAGTTAGCGTTAAACTAATACTAATCCTACTTTAGTTAGTGGCCTGGGGTCGACACGTCAGTGACCCAGGGGGGTCAAACTGGGCCCACCCAGTGAACGGTCAACGGTCAACTTGCCGGCGTTTAGCCGCCGGCGGCAGCAGACGCGACGGAGCGGCGTGGGATTCACCTACAAGGCGCCGTTTGGTGCGCGGAGCACAGCTATGGGATGCGGACGCTCGTCCGCATCCAACCGTGGTGGTGGCGTGGCCGTGGAGTGGCCGGAGTGGCACCGGCGACGAGCTTTGGCGGCGGTGGTGTACGGGCGCGTCTCTACGGTGCATCAGTGAGCAAATGGAGAGGCTGGGCAGCACCTGCTAGACATGGGGAGCACTAAGAGCAGCACGGTGAGGCCAGGGGAGCACGGAGGCTATGTGTGCAGCAGCAATGGTGGACGGCGGCTCCGGTGCTCGCGGGGAACGGAGCTACGGCATGGGGGCGAGCATGCTGAGTTAGGGGAGAAGGTTAGTGGCTCACGGCGATGACGAGGGGACGCTCGGCGAGGTCGGGGACGGTCTAGAGCCGACGAATTTGACGGAGATGGCCGGTGGTCCCAAGCTTGAATAAGGCATCGATGGCGGTGTTGCGGTGAAAATCGTCTTGCGTGGCTCGTCGAGGAGATGCTTCGCGTCCTTGCGGAGCTATTGGTCACGGTGGTTGGGCTAGGGGATGGCCGTGGCTGCGGCGGTGCTCGTCGGCGTGCAGCGGGGTGTTCGGACGCGCTGCGGAGGGGGACCAGAGGCGGGGAAAGGGCGAGGGAGTGGGAGAGAGGGACCGGGGTGGCGTGTGGCTTCATCCAGACGCGTCAGGGAGGCGGCGGCAGGCAGGAGGTGGAGGCCTCGGGCGCGCGTGCGTCAACACGCCTCTGCCTACTGGCAGAGGTTGAACACGACCGCTTCGGCCAGTGGGCTGGGCCAGCTGGATGGGCTGGGCCCGGTGGGCTGCCAGGTAAGTCAGGTGGGTCTCTCTCTCTCTCTCTCTCTTCGTTTATTTGTTTCTGTTTTCTAGTTTTCTGCTATAGTTTTGAGCTTAGGAAAAATACCAAGGCATTTCCTAAAAATCCTGAGAATATTCATGGACACTTGCTAAATTATTTCAGTGGCCCAAAAATAGTTCCAACATTATTTTAACATTTAAATTATTTATAGTATTTAAATTCCCAAAGTCAAATACAATAAGATTTAATTGAAAAATCCAGAATGGCCTAGAAATATCTGCATGCCTTTGGCAGAGGTTTTCACCTTTAACAAAAATCATGAACTTTTCTAAAGGGCATTTGGGATCATTGAAAATATTTTTATTGAACCTAGTTGAATTCATTTGGTGCTAGGGTTTCAACAATCCCCATTTCAAGTTTAATGAAATTTAAACATGATGCATGGATGCAATGACACTAGTTACAAGCAAACTCTAGGGCTGTGACACTTTCCTACCGTCCTACTCTCCGCAATGAAGATATACTAGAGATGCTACCAATTTTTTATTCTTAGTCGATGCTAACCCTATTGTAGTTAACATGCATTTCCATGTACTTATACACACTACAAAAAATACACATCTGTGATTATACGTGTTTTTAGAGTAGGTCACGTTTTTTGTCATGCATGTACATCCATGACAAATTTATGACAGAATCAAGATAGTCATACCTATGTTGTCGTAGAAGTTTGTCACACCCTAGCTAGTTCATGCATTAGAGTGTTGCATCATGTTTATTTTCCCAGAAAACTTAAATGGGGATGACAGAACCCCCAGCACCCCCCTGGAAACCAACTAGGGTTTACTATAATCATTTTCAATGAACCTGAAATGCCCTTCTAAAATGTTCATCATCTTTGCCTTGGTCTAGAACCTTTGACAAAAATGGTGCACACCTTTCCAGGACATCATAAGGTCATTGGATTAAACCATATGCTATTTGCATTTGGTCATTTAAATGCTACTAAATATTTTAAATGTCCAAATTATCCAAAATTGAAATGTTCCATGTGGGATATGTTCCAAGTAGTGGGCATGTGTAGTTTGGTGATTTTTGAAAATGCCTAAGTATTTTTAGAAAAGCCACAAACTTGCAGAAATAAAGAAAATAGAAAAAAATAAAAGGGAAACAACTTACCTGGCAAAGCCACCAGCCGGCCCACCTAGTGGCCCAGCACTGTGCTGGCCCATGCCAGCCAGCTGCTTCGTCCCTGCTAGGCAGGCAGGGAGGTGACGCCGGCGTGCGTGAGCAAGCCAGCGTGTCAGCTGCTTGCCGCCCTCGCCCCTGGAGACCTGGGCGAGCTCCACGTCGCCGCCCCGACCCCGCAGACACCTCGCTCACTCCTCTGCCTCTCTCCCTCGCCCTCTCCCACCATGGCCAAGGCTGCCACGCCCATGCCACTGTGAAACTCGCACCCACCGTCGTCCACGAGCTCCGCCGTCATCTGCTTCGTGGAGCTAGCCGAGCCGCAAGCGCTCGCATGCTCTAACTCGTCTTCTTCGACCTCGTCTTCACCGAACGCCGCCGGAGATCCCCTTCGTCGTCACCGCCGCACCAGCTCGTCCCCGACCTTGCTATCTGCCTCGTTGTGATCGCCGTGAACCCAGCTACCTCCTCCCCCTTCCCATTCTCGCTCTCGAGCACCACAGCGACTTCACCAAGCTCAACCGCACCCGACGCCGCCACCGCACATCACTGTCGTGGCCACAGCCATCGTCCTCACCGCACTCACAGAAGCCCATAACACCTCTCCACGCGCCTCGCCGTGCCCCGTAGCCTCGGGTTCGACCTCACCCGAGCTCCGGCAGCCGCACAGCTCGTCGCCGGCGATGTTTCCGGCCACCCCAGCTCCACGAACTGCCACCACTCGATGCGGCTCACTCCCCGCATCACGTAGATGTGCTCCGTCGTCGTTTTGGTCGCCGGAGCACGAAACCCGCATCGCCCCGCCGCGTCTGGCCTCGCTGGCGGCTAAACGCCAGTGAGTTTGACCCTGGTTGACCCCGTGTGGGCCCAGGTTGACTTCCCCTGAGTCTATGACACGTGGGACCACTCTGCTAATTAACTTGGATTAGCACTAACTAAATTTAGTTAGTTAATTAACTACCGCCACGCGGGTCCCACTGTTCAGGTTTGACCTGGGCCAGCCCCGTTGACCACTGACGTCACCCTGATGCAATGCTGACGCAATATTTCAATTACTGGAATAATTCTTATACAGGAAATTCCAGAAAATATTACAAACTTCAAAAATTCATAACTTTTAATCTGTAACTCCAAATGCAAAGATTTATATATGAATTTTGATCAGAAAAATTAAATATTTCCACCTGTAATGGTTTCATGCATGACAAAACATTTTAACCCTGATGTTTAGGTGAAAGAAGCTAATGCACTTATATGGCTTAAGAACATAAGCTTCCATTTGAATCCTTGATTCAAATGGACCCAAACCAACTTGTTTCACATTGCATTAGGCAGGACACCTCATATTGCCATGTCATACCTTGCATCATATTGTTGCATATTGCCATGTGATGATTGTGTTCTATGGTGTCTTTCATGGTAGGTTCTGCCTCCGAGGATATTTCTGAGTAACCAACTGAAAGGCAGTACCCTACTACTACTCCATCAAGCAAGCAGCCCCATTGATCATATCGATACAATCCCATGTTCTCACTCCTGCTCTCATTTACTGCATTAAGAAAACAACGTTTCAAACTGCTATGTGCTGCGGTAGTTGAACCCTTATCCTTTGCATGACCTGTCATTGCCATAGTAACTAGATGAAACCCACTAGCATGTGTAGGAGCTGATTGAGCCATGTATGTGTTTCCTACCTTGCTATGCCTGCTATTCTTAGAGTTGTGTCAGGTCTGGTTCATCTGGGTGATGGGCTAGAGTGAAATGATTACATCGGTAATGTGAGGGATGTGTTGAACATGATTTGGTAAAGGTATCGATGAGAGGCCATGTAGGAGTACATGGTGGGTTGTTTCATTGAGACCGTCCCTAAGAACTGAGATCTGTATGTGTGATTTAAGAATCAGTTACTACCATGCATTGGGATCCTTAATTGACCCTCTTGGCTTCTTATCCACCCTAGTACTCTATCCAGCAGTTGCAACTAGTTTCTGGTGTTTATAGGTTATGTGTTGGCCGCAGTGCGTAGCGCTGTCCGTAGGGGTGGGCTATGATGCGGTAGATACACCGTGGCCGAGTATGTCGGGCTCCCGTTTGGCGTCTCGGGACCCTGTACACATCGTTCGGGGCCATATGTGGAAACCTCGGCCGGACTCCCTGCGGATGGAACCTGGATAGGCGATGAACCTGGACTAGAGACTTGAGTGTTTAGGTAGGTCGTGGCCGACACCCTCCTTGGGCTTCCGCTTGAAGGTTGCCAAGTACATGTCATGTAAATGACGGTAAGTGGTGAGAGCGTGTATGAAGAAGTAGACCCCTGCAGGGTTAACATCATCTATTCGAATAGCCGCGTCTGCGGTAAAGGACTACTTGGTTGCCTATACAGTTCATAGACAAGTTAATGGTTACTAGTAAAAGACTCAAGGTAAGTGTGAGTATCGAGGATGGCCCTCTCGTAGGATGACGAGGGAGGATCCTTGGTGGAGTATTGTGTTGGTGATTAGTGGACTCGTGTGCGAAAACTATTTTTACAAGTGGTGTCTCGTTGGATAGCATAGCCAAGAGTCAAAGCTATCTTGTTGCATTAACTCCACCACCTTCTTGAGAATGAGCATGTATAGTAGGATCTGTTGTAAGACTTGCTGAGTACCTTTCTACTCATGTTGCTTTAATTACTGTTTTCAGACGACAACACCGCCCCCTCCGACGGGTTTTATGTAGACCTCGACGTCGATGAGTAACTTGCCACCCAAGCGTGAGACTAACCGCTTGTTGGAGCGGATTGAGCAGAACATTGCATGTCATCAGTGAAACGACTTGGTGTCAATAAATGACTTTATCAAGTTGTACCCACCAAAGTTTGATCATTCCGTCGAGCCCCTCGACGCGGATGACTGGCTTCGCAGCATCACCCACAAGCTACGTTGTGCCAATGTAGCCGAAGCTGATAAGGTTACCTATGCTGCCTATCACCTTGAAGGCCCTGTTAGCCATTGGTGGGAAAACTTTGAGGCTATGCGCCCGGTCGGCCAAATCACTACTTGGGCTGAATTCAGTGAGGCTTTCCGTTAGCATCACATCCCGGAAGGTCTCATGGATCGTAAGAGGGAAGAGTTCTACAATTTCACCCAAGGCAGACTAACTATGGATGCATATAGTCGTGAGTTTGGAAATCTGGCACGTTATGCTCCTGAAGAGGTATCCACTGACGCTAAGAAGCAGGAAAGGTTCCGCAAGGGACTCAACCCCAAGCTTCGCCGCGATCTTCGTCTGCACGAGTGCACCTCCTTTCAGAAGTTGGTCAATAAGGCCATCAGTGCTGAGACAGGCCAGACTGACTATGGCGCTTCACGCAAGCACTCCCGTGATTTTGGTTCTTCATCCGTCTCGGGATCTCAGAAGTGCTGGGTGTGGATTCAGAGCACAACGCTGCCACCCAGGTTCATTCCGAGGCCATCCTTTGAGGCGCCTCGCCCCAACCAGTAGTTTGCACCGCCTAAGCCCTATGGTGGCCCCGCTGCTAATGCTTCTCCATGCCCCAATGTTGTGACATGTTTCAAGTGTGGAGAGTCGGGTCACTACAGTCGAGAGTGTCCCCAGAACAACAACCCCAACCAGTCTGGAAAGTCCGTTAGCCGTGGTAAGCCAGCGGGAAAGACATTCTACGCCAAGCCAGCCACCACTACATGTGGCCATGTCAACTATGTCTCAGCTGAGGAGGCTCATGATGATCCTAACATCGTCCTTGCTACGCTCCTTGTTAATTGCCATCCGGCATCTGTTCTTTTCGATACTGGAGCATCTCATTCATTCATATCTAAGAGCTATGCTCGATTGCGTAACACGACATTCTGTGACATGCCCACTTTGATGGAAATTCAAACCCCTGGCTCTAGATGGCAAACTTCTAGATTAAGCCATGGAAATGAAATTCTTGTCGATAGACTTGTCTTCCTTGCATCTTTAATAGCTCTCAAGTCCTCGGACATAAACAGCATCTTTGGTATGGGATGGATGTCAGCTCATTATGCTAAGATTGATTGTGCCACTAGAACTGTTCAACTTAGTCACCCATCGGGCGAGACAGTCAATGTCTTAACTCGAGTGGCCAAGCGCCAGCTTTACTCCCTAAATGCCAACCACCTTCCAGACCTTGAAGATATTCTGGTAGTCTGAGACTTCCCGGATGTCTTTCCAGAAGAACTGCCAAGTGTTCCACCTGACAGGGATGTCGAGTTCGTGATAGACCTTGTTCCAGGAACCGTCCCAATTTCTAGAAGACCCTATAAGATGGCACCCTTAGAACTAGCCGAGCTTAAGAACCAACTCGATGAGTCCTTGAAAAGGGGTTTCATCCGTCCTAGTTCCTCTCCCTGGGCTTGCCCCGTCCTCTTCGTCAAGAAGAAGGATGGAACGGATCGGATGGTTGTAGACTACCGACCTGTCAACTTGGTCACTATCAAGAACAAGTATCCTCTTCCCAGGATCAATGATCTGTATGATCAGCTCGTTGGATCCTCAGTGTTTTCCAAGATGGATTTGAGGTTAGGCTACCATAAAAACAAAATCAAGAACAGGGACATTCCTAAAATGACTTTTGTTACTCGTTATGCCCAACACGAGTACACCGTTCTGTCCTTCGGTTTAACCAATGCCCCAGCCCCCTTCTCTCGGTTAATGAACTCGGTCTTCATGGAGTATTTGGATAAATTCATTGTGGTATACCTTGATGATATACTCATCTACTCCAAGAGTGAGGAAGAACATGTCGAACATGTAAGGCTGGTATTGACGAAACTTCGAGAGCATCGCCTTTAGGCTAAATTCTCCAAGTGTGAATTTTGGTTGCCAGAAGTGACCTATCTAGGCCATTTAATCTCTGGTAAGAGTATTGCTGTCAATCCCGAGCGAGTTCAAGCTGTCCTTGATTGGACTCCACCTGAAACGGTCAAGCAAGTTCGGAGCTTCCTTGGCTTAGCGAGTTATTGTCGCCGCTTCATTGAGAATTTCTCCAAGGTTGCTAAACCTCTAACTGAACTCCTCAAGAAAGATAAAATGTTCGAGTTGACCCCACAATGCGAGTTCAGCTTTAAGGAACTAAAAAGACGCCTGACATCTGCTCCCGTACTGGTACCACGAGATTTCTCCAAGGACTTTATTATCTATTGTGACGCCTCGCGACAAGGACTAGGTTTCATACTCATGCAAGATCGTCAGGTAATTGCCTATGCTTCACAGCAATTACACCCCCATGAGGAAAACTATCCCACACATGATCTAGAGCTTGCAGCTGTAGTCCATGCACTTAAAACTTGGTGACATTACCTTCTCGGTAATCGTTGCGAGATCTTCACTGATCACCAAAGTTTGAAATATATCTTCGCCCAACCAGATTTGAATCTCGGGCAAAGACATTGGGTCGAGTTGATCTCGGATTACGACTTAGGAATAACCTACACCCCGGGAAAAGCCAATGTCATGGCTGATGCACTAAGTCGTAAGTCCTATTGTAGCAACCTGATGTTACAACAAGGTCAACCACTTCTGCATGAGGAATTTCGAAAGCTTAATCTTCACATTGTTCCTCAGGGATTCCTATCTACCTTGGTGGTGAAACTGACCCTTATGGATCAGATCATAACCGCCCAGCGGTATGACAAGGGAATATCTCGGATCAAGCAGAACATTACTAGCGGAGCTACTACGTTTTTCTCTGTGAACGATCAAGGTGTTGTCTTCTTTGAGAACCGCCTGGTGGTTCCCAAGAAACAACAACTACGGCAACTGATCCTTAAGGAAGCTCATGAATCCCCTCTCACCATTCATCCCGGTAGTACTAAGATGTATCAAGACCTACGCCAGAGGTTTTGGTGGACTAGGATGAAGAGAGAAATTGATCAATACATTGCTAACTGCGACGTTTGTCATCGTGTTAAAGCAGAGCATCAACGGCCTGCTGGCACCCTTCAACCTTTGGCTATTCCTGAATGGAAATGGGATAAAATCAGTATGGATTTCATTACTAGGTTTCCGAGGACCAAGAGAGGGAATAATGCTATCTTCGTCATTATCGATCGTCTTTCCAAAGTAGCCCACTTCCTACCTGTTCGTGAGAGTATTACCGCTAGCCAGCTAGCTGACTTATACATCTCCCGAATAGTGTCTCTTCATGGTGTCCCATTGGAAATGAACTCAGACCGTGGGAGTCTCTTCACCTCTCGATTTTGGGAAAGTTTCCAAAATGCTATGGGAACTCGTCTCTCTTTTAGCACCGCCTTCCACCCCCAATCAAGTGGTCAAGTAGAGCGAGTAAATCAAATTATGGAGGATATGCTCCAAGCTTCTGTCATCTCGTTCAGAATGGATTGGGAGAAATGCCTTCCATTCGCGGATTTCTCTTATAACAAGCTATCAAGCTAGCTTGGGCAAATATCCCTTTGAAGTTCTCTACGGACAAAAATGTCGAACGCCTCTTAACTGGTCGGAAACCGAGGAAAGACAACTCTTTGGTCCGGATATGATTCAGGAAGCAGAAGAGCAGGTTCGCGTTATACGTGAGAAATTGAAAAGAGCCCAATCTCGTCAAAAGAGCCAATATGACCGCAAACATAAGCTAATGACTTATGAAGTCAGCGAGAAGGCTTACCTTCAGGTTACTCCTTTAAAGGGAACCCATCGTTTCGGTATCAAAGGAAAATTAGCTCCTCGTTACATTGGACCCTTTCGCATTCTTGCCAAACGAGGAGAAGTTGCCTACCAGTTGGAACTACCTCCGCATCTTTTGAGAGCTCACGATGTCTTCCACGTTTCTCAACTCAGGCATTGCTTCGCGGATCCTATCCGTGGAGTGGACCACGAAACGCTTGATCTACAAGATAATCTCACATTTCGGGAATATCCCGTTCGTATCCTTGACCAAGCCAAGCGTACCACTCGACGCCATAACATCAAGTTTCTCAAGGTTCAATGGTCACACCACTCTAAAAAAGAAGCCACTTGGAAAAGGGAGGATCGTCTTCGACTCGAGTACCCCACCTTCTTCCCAATGGATCCTAAATCTCGGGACGAGATTCTTTTGAGTGGGGGTGAGTTGTCACACCCTAGCTAGTTCATGCATTAGAGTGTTGCATCATGTTTATTTTCCCAGAAAAATGAAATGGGGATGACAGAACCCCCAGCACCCCCCTCGAAACCAACTAAGGTTTACTATAAATTTTTTCAATGAACCTGAAATGCCCTTCTAAAATGTTCATCATCTTTGCCTTGGTCTAGAACCATTGACAAAAATGGTGCACACCTTTCTAGGACATCATAAGGTCATTGGATTAAACCATATGCTATTTGCATTTGGACATTTAAATGCTATTAAATATTTTAAATATCCAAATAATCCCAAACTAAAATGTTCCATGTGGAATATGTTCCAAGCAGTGGACATGTGCAGTTTGGTGATTTTTGAAACTGCCCAAGTATTTTTAGAATAGCCACAAACTTGTAGAAATAAAGAAAACAGAAAAAATAAAAGGGAAACAACTTACCTAGGAAAGCCACCAGCCGGCCTACCTGGCAGCCCAGCACTGTGCTAGCCCGTGCCAGCCTGCTGCTTCGTCCCTGCTAGGCACGCAGGGAGGTGACGCCGGCGTGCGTGAGCTCGCCAGCGTGTCAGCTCCTTGCCGCCCTCGCCCCTGGACACCTAGGCGAGCTCCATGTCGCGGCCCCGACCCCGCAGACACCTCGCTCACTCCTCTTCCTCTCTCCATCGCCCTCTCCCACCATGGCCGACGCTTCCGCGCCCGCGCCACCGTGAAACTCGCACCGACCGTCGTCCCCGCGCCGCGTTGCCGTGTCCACAAGCTCCGCTGTCATCTGCTTCATGGAGCTAGCCGAGCCGCGAGCGCTCGCACGCTCTAACTCGTCTTCTTCGACCTCGTCTTCATCGAACGTCGCCGGAGATCCCCTTCGCCGTCACCGCCGCAGCAGCTCGTCCCCGACCTTGCCGTCCGCCTCGTTGTGATCGCCGTGAGCCCAGCTACCTCCTCCCCCTTCCCATTCTCGCTCTCGAGCACCACAGCGACTTCACCGAGCTCGGCCGCACCCGACGCCGCCACCGCACGTCACCGTCGTGGCCACAGCCACTTTGGCTTGATTCTGAGAACGCCATTGTCCTCACCGCACTCGCAGAAGCCCATAGCACCCCTCCACGCGCCTCGCCGTGCCCCGTAGCCTCGGGTTCGACCTCACCCGAGCTCCGGCAGCCGCACAGCTCGTCGCCAGCGACGTTTCCGGCCACCCCAGCTCCACCCACTGCCACCACTCGACGCGACTCACTCCCCGCATCACGTAAATGTGCTCCGCCATCGTTTTGGTCGCCGGAGCATGAAACCCGCATCGCTCTGCCGCGTCTGGCCTCGCCGGCGGCTAAACACCGGCGAGTTTGACCCTGGTTGACCCCGTGTGGGCCCAGGTTGACTTCCCCTGAGTCTATGACACGTGGGACCGCTCTGCTAATTAACTTGGATTAGCACTAACTAAATTTAGTTAGTTAATTAACTACCGACACACGGGTCCCACTGTTCAGGTTTGACCTGGACCGGCCCTGTTGACCACTGACGTCACCCTGATGCAATGCTGACGCAATATTTCAATTACTGGAATTATTCTTATACAGGAAATTCCAGAAAATATTACAAACTTCAAAAATTCATAACTTTTAATCTGTAACTCCAAATGCAAAGATTTATATATGAAATTTGATCAGAAAAATTCAGTCTTTCCACCTGTAATGGTTTCATGCATGACAAAACAATTTAATCCTGCTGTTTAGGTGAAACAAGCTAATGCACTTATATGGCTTAAGAACATAAGCTCCCATTTTGAATCCTTGATTCAACTGGACCCAAACCAACTTGTTTAACATTGCATTAGGCAGGACACCTCATATTGCCATGTAATACCATGCATCATATTGTTGCATATTGCCATGTGATGATTGTGTTCTGTGGTGTCTTTCATGGTAGGTTCTGCCTCCGAGAATATTTCCGAGTATCCAACTGAACGACAGTACCCTACTACTACTCCATCAGGCAAGCAGCCCCACTGATCATATCGATACAATCCCATGTTCTCCCTCCTGCTCTCATTTACTACATTAAGACAACAACGTTTCAAACTGATGTGTGCTGCGGTAGTTGAACTCTTATCCTCTGCATGACCTGTCATTTCCACAGTAAGTAGATGAAACCCACTAGCATGTGTAGGAGCTGATTGAGCCATGTATGTGTTTCCTACCTTGCTATGCCTGCTATGCTTAGAGTTGTGTCAGGTCTGGTTCATCTGGGTGATGGGCTAGAGTGAAATGATTACATCGGTAATGTGAGGGATGTGTTGAACATGATTTGGTAAAGGTATCGATGACAGGCCATGTAGGAGTACATGGTGGGTTGTTTCATTGAGACCGTCCCTAAGAACTGAGATCTGTATGTGTGATTTAAGAATCAGTTACTACCATGCATTGGGATCCTTAATTGACCCTCTCGGCTTCTTATCCACCCTAGTACTCTGTCCAGGAGTTGCAACTAGTTTCTGGTGTTTATAGGTTATGTGTTGGCAGCCGTGCGTAGCGCTGACCCTAGGGGCGGGCTATGATGCGGTAGATACACCGTGGCCGGGTATGCCGGGCGCCCGTTTGGCGTCTCGGGACCCTATACACATCGTTCGGGGACGTATGTGGAAACCTCGGCCGGACTCCCTGCGGATGGAACCTGGATAGGCGATGAACATGGACTAGAGACTTGAGTGTTTAGGTAGGCCGTGGCCGACACCCTCGTTGGGCTTCCGCTTGAAGGTTGCCGAGTACATGTCGTGTAAATGACGATAAGTGGTGAGAGCATGTATGAAGAAGTACACCCCTGCAGGGTTAACATCATCTATTCGAATAGCCGAGTCCGCGGTAAAGGACTACTTGGTTGCCTATACAGTTCATAGACAAGTTAATGGTTACTACTAAAAGACTCAAGATAAGTGTGAGTACCGAGGATGGCCCTCTCGTAGGATGACGAGGGAGGATCCTTGGTGGAGTATTGTGTTGGTGATTAGTGGACTCGTGTGCGAAAACTATTTTTACAAGTTGTGTGTCGTAGGATAGCTTGGCCAAGAGTCAAAGCTGGCTTGCTGCATTAACTCCACCACCTTCTTGAGAATGAGCATGTATAGTAGGATCTTTTGTAAGACTTGCCAAGTACCTTTGTACTCATGTTGCTTTAATTACTATTTTCAGACGACAACACCGCCCCCTCCGACGGGTTTTATGTAGACCTCGGCGTCGATGAGTAACTTGCCACCCAGGTGGTCATTCTGGCCATGGAGGGCCCTATGTAGATAGACAGGCTTCATCAACCTTCTTTATTTCTAGTGTCTGTACTCAGAATTATTTGCTTCCGCATGTGCTTGTATGCTTGTATGACTTGAGTGTCAGGTCATGTGACCCGTACCTATATGAACATGTTATGTATGGCTCTTCGGAGCCTTTAAATAAAGTACTTGAGTTGTAGAGTTTTGTTGTGATGCCATGTTGTATTGTGTGTATGATTGAAATGCTTGGTATGTGTGGGATCCGGCAATCTAGTTGTTTATCCATGGCAGCCTCTCTTATGGGGAAATGTAGTCTAGTGCCTCCTTGAGCCATAGTAGTCCGCTACAGCCCGGTTCACCGGAGTCCTGCTAGCCCAGCACTACTGCTCAGGACACTTGACTGGCCGGCATGTGTTTCACTTCGTTCCTATGTCTGTCCCTTCGGGGAAATGTCACGCGGTGACATCCGGAGTCCTGCCTAGCCTGCTACAGCCCGGGTTCCCCGGAGTCCTGTTAGCCCAGTGCTACAGCCCGGATTCACACGCTGTTGACCGACATGCTCGATGTGATTCATGTATGCCTGTCCCCATAGGTCTGTGCCGCTTTGGGTTCACGACTAGCCATGTCGGACCGGGTTCTCTGTCATATGGATGCTAGCGACACTATCATATACGTGAGCCAAAAGGCGCAAACGGTCCCGGGCCAGGGTAAGGCGACACCCATGGGAACACCGTGCGTGAGGCCGCAAAGTGATATGACGTGTTACCGGCTAGGTCGATGTGACTTGGAATCGGGGTCCTCACAAAGTGTTCCATGACATTACCAAAATTATCATGACGGAAGTGTCCACTTCCATGACGAAAAATCGCGCGTCATAGAAGTGCTTTCGTCAAGGGTAACCGACACGTGGCATCGACCGTAACGGCTCGCCGTAAGCTATCGGGTCGGGTTTTGGATCCTATAACCCGTTAACAGCCCGTACCAATGGGTATTTTCCACGTGTAAAGTTCGGATTGGCTGGAGGAACCACGTGTCGGCTAACCATTGGAACAGATGTCATCCACTCATTGGACAGGAGATGCCTATGATAGATCGACACGTGGCACGGCCCAACAGTGGCCCATTACGGTGAAACAGGCCGGCTCAGTAAGAATTAGCAGGCCGGCCCATATAAGGCCTACTTGAGTCAGGTCCATTTAATCCCATAGCCCATATGAGATGTGCGAATTCGGCCCGTCAACGGCCCGTTAACGCTTGGACACCATTGCAGCCCATCGTTAGTTCGAGCCCGTTAACAGCCCACTATATATTTGGGCTCAATATCGGCCCGATGTGGTTTTGGCCTGTTAACGGCCCATCCAAGGGATGGGACAATTTTCAAGATGTACATCTTTTGGCCTTTTAACGACCCATTTAAGTATTGGGCCAATTTCCAGCCCGGTGTGTCTTTCAGCCTGGTGACGGCCCATAAGTGAGTTGGGCCATTAGCAGTCGAACCTGAGTTTTGGCCTTTTAACGACTCATGCTCTTCATATTCCAATACCAGCCCAGTTTCTCTTTCAGCCTGCTAAAGGCCCACAACACAGTTGGGCCATTTACAGTACGATCTGACTTTCAGCCTCTTCGCGGCCCATGCCCTTCATGGTCCAGTACAAGCCCGCTGTCACTTTCGGCCCGCTAAAGTCCCACGGTATAGTAGGGCCATATGTAGCCCGACCTAGCATCGGCCTGTTAATGGCCCGTGAAATCAAATGGGCCCGCCTGTTCCCCGCTTCGATGTCGGCCTGTTAACGACCCGGGAGATTAGAGGCCAACAATTAACTTTCAGCCTGGTAACAACCCATTAAAGTTCGTACATGTCTTGGGGCCCAATTAGATAATTTGAGCCCATTACGATGAGCAATTATGCACAGGACCAAAACCGATCAAGCAAAGGTACGGCATACAGGGAAAAACTGCACATCCAACATATATTACAGGAAATTACATCCACTGGGCAATCAAAGATTGATGCCAGTGCAAATAAATGAACAGAACCTAATGATCTACAACGTCACAATCTGCAACCTCAGCGTGGATGACACCCATAAGCATGTGCGCATGTTCTTGCTGCTTTGCTACATTGTCTCTGAAAACATTGATCAGTTGTTGTTGCGAACGAATGTGCACCTCTGATTCCTCCACCATTTCCATCATTTCTTCAGCCTTTAATTGGTTCACAAACATACATTTTTTCCATCGCATTCGAGACATAGGAAAACTGAACAGATTCAGATGGCGATTTTGGCAGGCTTGTATTATTGATAGTGGAGAGTGTCTCGACCACTGCATCATAATATAAATTAGGAGGGAAACCGAACAGATTAATCAAGAGTTATTGCCATATTACCTGGCCTAGATTTGTTGGAAAGAAACAATGGGGTTGCCTTGCTGTTTTCAGAGTTTGTCTTCTTATCTTCAGTAGCCTGCACCAAATTAACACACTAGCATTGCTATCATTGGCCAAGTTACATAATAGGAAAGTAACATTGACACAACGAATGTTCGGGCAACCAGACCATACCAGCCTACACCAAATTAACACAATATGGCACATCTATCATCATCCAGGTAAGGTAATACGAAAGTAACATTGACACAATGAATGAATGGGAAACCAGAGCAACATTACAATTCAGTAATGTGCATGATATGAGATAGTACACTCATGCAGATTAGTATGCAATACTACCAGGTAGTTTTCCTTACAAAAATCAACATTATCGCCTTTAACATTTTGCTACAACTGAATTTAGATCAGATAAAGGTTGGATTCACACCGATTAACAAAATACATGCCAATGTAAAAATATAGTGATATATAGCAGGTACTTACATCAACATTGGAGCACAGAGAATTCCAGCAAGATACTTTCCTCGAATACGATCCCAGTACAGAAAGTCTTCTATCCTTTAAAATTATTTTCTAAAAGAGAGATGGGTAAGAAACATGTAGAAAATATGATCAGAATGCTATAAAAATTCATGATGCGAGGATAGGCACACGCTTCTTAGAATGGAGTTGACATATTTTTGCTGGACTGAAGCAGACTAGTTCTTTGGCCACTGGAATCTGCTTATTATTAGTGGGAGTTGGGTTACTCTGTGCTGGAGCAGTATCTATGAAAACTGGAGTTGGTTTATTATCTCCTGGCGTCTGGATCTTTTGCAAAGACCTGGTTTGTAACCCTTCAGATTCTAACAAAGCCGTCTTCCCCTTGCATGCCTTATATAGAAGAATGGTGCTTCAATTATAAAACATGCTACAACAGAGATGGAATAGGTACTGAAGAATAGAAAGGCATGAAAAATTGACATGTATTCACTCCATCCGGAAATAAATGGATGGGTCTAGGTGCATTTCAGTTCTAGATGCATCCAGTTTTATCCATTTATGCGACATGTAATCCGGACAGAGGGAGTATGATGTAAGTGCTAGGGATACGACAGGACAACGGTGTAAAAAAACACTACTTGACTGTAAAAAATGTAAGCTAGTGGAATACATTACAGAAAAACACTAAGGCAACATATGCGTGTATGATTGGGAAACTAAGATGGCATTGCAAGAGACCACTAGAACAACACTTCAATGTAAAAAAACATGGTATGGTAGACAGATGAAGTACACACTGATGAATAACAATGCATAAGATATTGAGAAGCATGATGTCCAAACTAAGAAGATGGCATTGCGATAGAGTAGAATGATAGGTACTTGAATTTGAAAACATGTTATCATTAATGGAATAGGTACTGAAAAACAGGAAGGCATGCCATATTTACATGCATGATCAGCAGGCGAAGCACAAGGCATTGCAACAGAGTAGATGCACTCTAGGACATTATATGCATGTTGTACCCATATCAAGGGCCAAGTTAGAGGAATGACCTTATGGGGTGAATAGGATTCATCATCTTTCTGCAAGTCTTGTGAAGAACTGCATTTACATGTTCCATCATATTGGGTATCATTGACATCAAGTTTGTTGGCTGTTACATTGCTCTGTGAGGTTCTTGTGGATAAATCAGTGTGTGCAATTATATCTGACATGCATGGAAGACAACTAGTAGGTAGATTTATGCAATGAGTGCCTGTAGGAGACAATATAAATAGTAGGACTGGGGTTAACTAGCAGTAACAGGTCTCAGAAACTAAAGGGAGAACACAGATGAAAGCTACAGAATATGTATCGTTTGTACTCGAGATTAACTAGATGGCACACAAAAGTATTAAAGAACTACATAGGTTATACTAGAAGTGGTATAATACTATAATCACTAGCTTGTGGGATAGCATTGGCTGATGGATGATAACTATGGAACGGTGTTACCTAAAGAACAAGTCTCTTAGCTGAACTATGGAACAACGTTAACTCCTGAACAAGACCCGTAAGAGATCAGCATGAATATACAATGAAATGTGATAATCTATTTTCCATGCTTAGATGAATAACAAAGCCATAAATGTTGCACACAAGTAAGATGAGGGTACAACCTATCTGGCATCCATCCATAGGAGTGAGCATCATGTGCTGACTTGTCGATGGCCCTACAGTTGTTGTGGCTGTCCATGTCCGACATGCGCATTCGATGCAAGGAATTGTTGAGTGGGGACTATAGCTCCCTTCTGTTGTATGCTTCCCTTGTTGGAGAACTTGTGGTGAGTCGGAAGATGGTGTGGCTGAAGATGCAGAAAACGCATAATGTTAAGAACGACACATCTCTCTAATCTAAAGAAATACCCTAAGAAATCAACAGCAAGGTATGAGACTGGTCACACATCTGTTGACTGAAGACTAAATTGGGGCCTCACGATTTTATTTTAGTTTGGTACTGCCCGATCTACGCCGGATGGCTTGATGGCCGTCTGGTGCCTCCCGGCTGACACTGTTCGGAATCTTCCCCGAAGAGCTAGCGACCACCGGTAGAGCAGCCTGCCTCCGCCGTCCGTGGCCCCGTGGTTGCGCCGCCCCCGGGCCAATCCACAAAGACTCGCTGTCATATATATCCGGCGGCGGTAGTACCTTCAACCCACGCAACTCTAAGATAGCCTTCTAAGCGCTGCTTCCGCGGTGAACTTGCGCCCCCGCACCCTTACGTTAGACACCAGCCAACCGGCTGCCTAGGAGCTCCGTCAGCTCGAGGGGTGCTGCTTCCCATTGGGAATTGATTTGCCCAGAATAAAAATTCAGACAACTGATGCATAAATAAAGTGATTTGAGATGAGGGTGCGACCTATCTGGCGGCCTGGTGAAGTAGGCAACTCCAGCTGCCGAGTCGGTGAGGCCGGCGGCAGGGAAGTAGAGATGTCGCGATGGTCGACGGCTACGGAGAAGCAGCGTCGGGGCTCTGGATGGGTCCAAAGTTGGAGCCGCTCCTGCGCCGTGAACAACGACAGGGGTGAATCTGCTCCGGTACGGTTCATACGACCATCATCGAGGTAGCTACGGCATCATGGAGTAAGAGGCACACGGACCAGTGCATGACGGCAAATGGACAACGTCTCCGGGATTAGAGAGAGGGTGGCTGTGAATTTGGTGCTGTGGGGGCGCCATGGAGGAGGGGCCGAGATTTTGCGGCTCGGGAGAAGGGAGCTTCCGGGGAGAAGGTGATTTGGCGCGCACGAGGTATGAATGGGGAATAGGGAGGGGGAACCATGTCTTACGGACGCATTTGTCTGAAATGTGGGGGGCAGAGTTATAGTTCTACTCCTGCCTTTAGGCTTCTCGGCTTGGGTCTGTGTACTGAGGGTCGGGGATAGTAGAGTAGCATTGCTTTGCCCAAATAGTGGGCGCGAGCGATTTCGGGCGAGGAGGGCGTATTTTGAAATATAGTGGGCGCGAGCAATTTCGGGCGAGGAGGGCGTGTTTTGAAATATAGTGGGTGCGAGCGATTTCGGGCGAGGAGAGTGTGTTTTGAAATAGTGGGCGCGGGCTATTTCGGGCAAGGAGAGGGTGTTTTGCCGACCATGGTTCATGAATTATTCGGCACATGTCATTTCGGCCGAGGAGAAGGCGCGCTTGGATGAAGTGATGGACCTACCCTCGATGTACGATGGGCCAATTGATGCATGTCCCACATAGGCCGGTAATTTCGCATCTCCCATTTATTTGCTCGGGCAAATTCCACCGAGCAGAGGGTGTTTAACGGTTCGTTCAAATTTTCGAAGAACGAGCATCCACGTCTACTTTACCAAGTCGATTCGAATCTAATTTTGAAATATTAGCTTGCCACTTCTATTTTAGATGGAGAGATGATGCTCGGGAGTAATGTGTTTTTACATGCTCGTTTCTAACGATTTACTATATGACAGATAGTTGACACACTCAAAAACGGGAATCAAACCCAAAATGAAATATCTCGATTCAATTAAATAGCTCGTTCACCAGGTCAAAATAGTGAACTAAATCCAAAATTGAACACCTCAATCGAGTAGCATGTTGTACAGTATTATAGTACTCCATGAACATGTTGAAAGTCAAATTAATGAGCTTGTTTGATATAAGCATATCTCCGTTCATGTGTGGATTGCAAACAACATGTTCTCCAATTTAAATATTTGAATGCAAGTTTATATCGAAACATGGTTTATATCAGTCTTTGATGCATAAAACGCGACCACCCCCTCTCCCGGACTCCTGCTCTCTCTCTCTCTGCCTCTCTCATCAACAATCTTCAATTCTTTCACATGCATCCAACAAACAGACCTTGTTGATCCCTCTCCCGCTCTCTCCATCTCTCTCTCTCTTTGTGTGTGTGTGGGGGGGGGGGGGATTTCTAGTTCACATGCATATATACTCCATCTATAGGTCTCTCTCGCACACTATGTATGATTCTCTAGTCCAAGCTAAATATCTTGGGTGCACTCATCATACGCACACAAATTCCTTGGCTCGTTGCCCGTAACTCTCTCAAGCACCACTTTGTCGTCTTGGAGCTCTTCCCTCTCTCTCTCTCAAACTCTCCATCTCCCTGGGTCACACATACACATCCATATTTCACTCGCACTCGATAGACCCATCTAAAACTCTATCTCTCTCCCTCATTCTCTCTCCATCTCATATGCACACACACACACACAATCTCATGCCTAGCCAAGTATGATGGTATCTTACTCAATTGTAGGCACACGCAGTCCCCCCTATATGTAAATGACTAGCTAATCTTAGTCTCCATCACAAACATGTGCATGGTCTATCTCGATATCTCTTGGGGCATCTTTCTATCACGCATGCACCTCCCTCGATCTCCCACCCATATAGTCCCCTCACGATCTCGAGGCGATCTCTCTATCACAAACACACCCTCTCTCCCTCCCCATGTGTCCATGTTCTCCATGTGTCCCTCTCGACCTTTGTTCCTTGTTGGCCAGACCTCTATTGGACATGTGCTATAGGGATGTCTCTCTCTGTTGCAAACAATCACGCACTAGCTATCTTCATGTATCTCCTCACCTCACTTTTCTATCTTGGAGATGCATGCGTGATATGTTTGCATAAAAAAGAAAACACACACTCTCTCTCTAATTTATCGTTCGTTGTCCCTTTCTCTTTCACACACATACTCTTTTTGCACACTCACTCATTCTCCTCCACACGCACTTGATCTCTCTCGACTTAGGCACTCTCTTCATGGTCCATAGCATATAGATTTATTGAAAAGTCAAACATCACAAAGTTTGACCATGTACGTGGAGAAAAACATTTACATCTAGAACGACAAACATATACAATTAGATTCATCATGAGATGTGGATTTGTATTATGTATCTTTCGTATTGTAGATATAAGTAACATTTGTGTAAACCTGGTCAAAGTTTCCAAATTTCGACTTCTAAATTTCTTACATGCACTGCATTATCGAGCGGATGGAATATCTCTTTCCCCCTCTCAGCTATCTAACGCACCACTTAGCCTTATCGGGTTTCGTTTATCTCTCTCAAACTTTATATCTCCCTGGTTCACACATACACATGTCTCGCTCGTGCTACATAGACCCATCAAACACTATCCACCCTTGTTCTCTCTCTATGTGACACGCACACCCTAAGTACCATAATCCCTCACTCCATCATAGGCGCACGCACTCTCCCCCCCTAAGTATGATTATCTCTTACTAGCCATCAGGAACACACGTATTGTTTGCTTCCATACATACATCTATCTCGATATCTCCTGGGGTATCTTCTATCACGCATACACCTTGTCACTCGATCTCCCACCCATGTAGTTCCATCATGATCTCCAGGGGATCTCTCTATGACAAGCATACACTCTCTCCTCCCCATGTCTGCATTTTCTCCGTACGTCACCTCGACCTCTCTCCCTTCTTTGTCAGACCCCTCTTGGCCACGTGCTAGGGGTCTTTCTCTCTTAGCTGAAAACAACCACACACTATCTCCTCACCTTGCTTCCGCTGTCGAAGATGCATGTGTGATATGTTTGCATAAGACACACACACTTTTTCTCTACTTTTATCGTGTGTTGTCCATGTCTCTTTCACACACGCACACACACTTTTTTTAGTCACTCTTCCTATTTCATACACTCTCTCTAGTTAGGTACTCTCTCACGTCCATAATCATATGGATGTTTTGAAAAGTCAAACCTCTGAAAAGTTAGACAATGTATATGTGGAGAAAAACATTTACATCTGAACGATCATTAGATTAATCACAACATGTAATTACTTCATACTATCATTTGTCTTTGGTATTGTAGATATAAGTAATTTCATTATAAACTTGGTCATAGTTTCAAAAGTTTGACTTAAAAAAATGTTGGCACTACATTACGAAACAGAGGGAGTAGCTCTCTCTCTCTCTCTGTTATCTCTCACGGGCCTCCCCTCTCACTCGAACTCTCTATATCGACGGATTATACGGTCACTATGTCAGCGTATAGTTCTGTATATTATTTAGTCGACCGGTCAACCAGTCCACATGCTGCCTTGTCAGCTCATGTTCTCTATCTTCGTGTGCTGGCCCATGTGGCAGTGGGTCAAAATAAGTAAACTAGAGGCCCATCTGACACGCGGTGAAGTAAACAAAGTTGAAACCACTCGGGGTAGCACCCCGCATGCTAGTAAATCGAGGGCGCATTGAGGACACACTTCTTCCGCGTGAAGGACGCACTCACGCTCAATTCACCACTTTGTGGCGGCATGCACAGAAGGACACACTCGTGCACACCCAGCAGGCCAGCACACAACACACACCAGCCCACGTGTACACCCGCGTCGCTGCCGGTTGAGATGGATGGCGATGCACCAAACAAGTGGAGGAGGCTCGAGCCAAAACTGCATCTGGCGAGCCTGGACTTCATCAGCAACCTCCCTGACGACATGCTACTCGTCATCATCGGCCTCCTCCCCACCAAATCTTCCGTGCGGACCGCCCTGCTCTCCCAGCGGTGGCGCCCCCTTTGGCGCCGCGTCCCCCTCAACCTCACCATCGAAAATTGCCTCTGCGACGGGGGTTGCAAACGCATGGCGGTAGTCTCCAAGATCCTTTCATCACACGCTGGGCCAGCCAGACGCCTTGACATTCGGATGTTCACTACGAACTACAAGGTCCAAGCCAAGTTCGACGAGTGGTTCTTATCCCCCGCCCTAGATCAGCTCGAGGAGCTCGGCTTTGAAGCTGGGCGATATCGCTCTCTACCGCCGTCCGCGCTCCGCCTCACGCCAACGCTGTGCTGCACTAGCTTCAGTTCCTACTATCTTCCCCAGATTAATGCCGCGCCCGCCCTTCTTCTCCCTCAACTCAAGCAGCTCGACCTCTTTGACATTGGCATCTCGAAGCAGGTTATGGAGCACCTGCTCCGCAGCTATACTAAGCTCGAGTACCTTCGTCTTCAGCAGATCCACGGGTTTATTAGCCTCCACATCACCTCGACGAATCTCCGATGGATTTATGTGTCTTGCTGGCCCCGCAACAAGACATCAATTGGGAAGAGATCACTCTAGCTGTTCCACATTATGGTAATTGAGAATGCGCCTTTCCTTGAGAGATTGCTTGTATCTGATCTAGAAGGTCCAACAAAAATCAGGGACATTGACGCGCCAAAATTTACAGCGTTGGTGTACTCCTCTGCCAAATTCTCCGAACTCTTTATTGGATCCGTAATCGTTCAGGTACATCACTCATCTTCTTCCCCGTATTCTTGAAATTCACATTTTGAAATTTCTTCTTGATGTATTTACGACCGTCTTCTAGAAAATGATTCCCACAAGCTTGACCCAGTCTATGCGCACAGTGAAGATCTTGGCAATAAGATCTATCGGCCCCAATCTGGATCAAGTTGTTGGATTCCTTACATGCTTTCCATGCACAGAGAAGCTACTCATCAAGGTGAAACTTCTTTCCTATTAGTAAATGGTAATCACAACTTAGCTCAATTTTTTCATAATTTTCCCAAATTACGATGACAAGTGTAGTGTTAAAAACTGCATCTACGCACTGCACCGAAAGAAATGTTTTTAGTATTTTTTTCTCACGTGATCACTTGCATCGTTTTTTGTTTTACTAATATAGTAGCCTAGGCTAGTCATAGTGGAAATTAACTTAGACTAGTAACTCTATGGTTACCCTAAGAGCAAGTACTACCTCTGTCCTGGTTTACTCTTCCTATTTTGTAGTATCAAAATTAGACCATAGATTTAACTAACAAAATGTTAATGCATGTCACTTAAAATTATGTTGTTGGATTCGTATTTTAACATAATTTCAAATGGTATAATTTTTGGTGACATGCATCGGCATTTACTTAGGTAAATCTATGGTCAAATTTTACACTAAATACGAGGTAGTACAAAAGTGGGCTATAATGGCCATCCACTATGTAGGCCAAAACACGTGCCAAATTCACTTGTGATGCATTTGGCATCGATGGCCCTCCATTGCTCACCTGGTGCCCCAATCTAGATCACCTACTTTGCTCCGGTGCCAAATTAACTCACGCAATGAATAAACACTTGCGTGGGAGAGAGAGAGAGAGGACTGAGGCAATAAAAAATACTTGTTTGGGAGAGTGAGAGGCTGGTGTAGTTGGTTTGATTGATTTGTTTATACATGTGGGTTTGTGTGCGCAGCGGTGCCAACTCTCTCACATCGCGAGAGCGGTGGCAAAATATTTTGATTTGATATCGATGCGTATTATGTGGCATACTTTTGAGCAATATGGCATCAGCCACATAGTGGAAGGAAGCAAATGCCCAAGCTCTTCATGTGCTCCTAGGTCAATGAGAGGAAAGAGAAAGAGAGAGAGTGTGTGTGTGAAAAAATATCACTAGCCAGCCAACCCTATCGTATGAGTGAATGATATTGGTACCTCTTGATGACACACGACAATCTTATACATCCAGTTGCTCTAACATGTTCTCTTCTTTTGCAGATAAAAAAAGACCCGAAAGTGAAAAACGTGCTGCACTATAACAATCTCATCGAATGCCTTGATGTCCATCCTACAGAAATTGATTTGATCGACTACCGAGGCAGCACATCTAAGATTAAATTGGTCAGGTTCTTTGTTCTGGAGGCAAGTGTTCTCAAGGTAATGAGGTTTGGCATTCTCTGGCGCAACAATGAATGGCGTGCTGATCACTCCAAGCGTCTAAGCCTAAATGACAATGTCTCTGCAGAAGCTGAATTTGTTTTTGAAACATCAAGTGGCTAGAGACTCGAAAATTTATTTGCCCATTTGTGACTTGTCAGGGAAGTGGATTTTAGTTTGTACGATAATGCTACATCCACCTAAAGTAACAAAAGTTCTTACGTCCTAGTAATTCCCTCTTTGTAGGTGCAACATAACTCCTAACATTTGTAATATCAGTTTGAAACCTGTAATATTGCCGTGTCCTATTCCTGCATTTTCAAGATACTGCGAACCAAAGAGGTCCAGAGTTGGTGATGATGTTGTGCCTGCCATCTTTCACCAATAGTTTTCGGATCTAGATCTGACGCATACAAACCAAACTTCTCTAGTTTTGCAAAAAGATGCCCACGCTTGTTCCCTATTTACAAACAACTCCTTGTCTCTCACAATGAACCTTATCTCCTCCCCACCACATATAGAAGGCCATGGAAAATCTAGTGCGATGGCCGCTGCCGGCGCCGTCCACCCCCAATCTTGGTGTTCCGTGCAATGCACGGGCATCTACGCACGGGAAATTATGTCGAACACGGCTAGCTATAAGCAGGCTAGCTCTACAGCCATGATGATAGTGACTGCAGACGGTGAGGCTGACTATGCTATGCCGAACACGGTGCCTATACTCAGGTGTCATCTCCGGCGCAGGGTCTTGTCACTTCACTGTGAGGAGCAGCACGCAATAATTTGACCAATTTGTAGTACAGTACTACTACATTGGTAGTACTACTACTAGTACTAGCACCACCTTCTAGATTTAGTAGTAGTACCACGTCCATCTGGATTTAGTATTTGACTAGCAATATTTAATAATGCATGTCACAAAAAATGTACTACTCCCTCTGTAAATAAATACATGGTGTATTGTGTTATTCCTTTCGGTAGATGGCTCAAATATGAAGTCTCATCAATCAGACTACTATTGTACTCACCGAGTGCTCAACTTTGTAAGCTACCAACAAAAAATTGCAATCAAAGACTACTATTGTACTCCCCCCGTACTGGTGCATTAGTCATGTTACGAAAACCAAATAGTAATCCCAAAACTTTTAGGCGCGGTGCATTACGTACCCACCTCATTCCCTGTTTGTTGCCACGAAAAAAGAAAACACCCAATACGAGACGGGGGTGCGTATGCATCCAATGACTTAAGACTACTCCCTCCATCTAGGTGTATAAGTCATCTTAGAGCAAGTGAAAAAGAGGGGTGGGCTCTCATGCAAGAGCCCAGCTATATGCGGATTCCTAGGCCGATATACAATAAATATGAAGAAAGAGAGAGAGAAGACGAGAAAAAGTAGTACTCTTATAGCCAGCCTTATAACTAACCTTATTGTATGAGTGGCTACAAGTGATGGCTCTACAGTATATGACATGGAAACATCATATACTCCCTCCGTCTAGGTGTGTAAGTCACCTTACGAAAACCAAATAATCCCAAAACACTTAGGCACGGTACATTAACTGCCTTGTCGTTTCTTGTTTCGTGACACATCAACCAATAAGAGATGTGTGGCCGTGCATGCTTTCAATTACTTGAGACTACCAAACATGACATGTAGTAGTTAGTTCATTGCATGCAATTCTATTAATTAGCAAAACCATTAAGTTCTCTCGTTTTCCCCTCTGCCTTGGTCGTCGTGCACAACCTAAGATGACTTATTCACCTAGACAGAGGGAGTAGTCAGCAGCTGGCTATACTATTAACCATGCTCTTAGGATTGTGCACCATGACCAATATGATGGGGAAAGCGAGAGAACTTAATGTCTTTTTGCTAATTGGTGAAAGATGGAGTAGTCAGAAGCTGGCTATAGGATTACATGCAATGAACTAACCACTTCATGTCATGTTTGGTAGTCTCAAGTCATTGAAAGCATGCACAACCCACATCTCTCATTGGTTGATATGTCACGAAATAAGAAACGAGGAGGGAGTTAACGTACCATGCCAACATTTTTGGTTACATGCATTAACATTTTATTAATTAAATCAAAGGTCAAAACTTGGCGCAAAATGCAAAGGGGACCAATAAACCTGTAAACATCAAAGTTCTCTCGTTGGGCCCCAACTAGAGGTCCGGTGAGATGACTATACTGCACCGGCACGGAGGGGGACGCAACTTCACTGACTTACTGCACCTGCATTTGTGTAACGCCCCGTGACCGATGTGCCAGGTGTCCTCCAGTTATTCGCTGTTGTTGTCTTGTCATTGCTTGCATGTCATGCATTGCATATCATGTCATCATGTGCATTTTATTTGCATACGGGTTCATCTCATGCATTCGAGCATTTTCCCCGTTGTCCGTTTTGCATTCCGGCGCTTCGTTCTCCTCCGGTGGTTATTTCTACTTTCCTTTCATGTGTGGGTATTAAACATTTCCGGATTGGACCGAGACTTGCCAAGCGGCCTTGGTTTACTACCAGTAGACTGCCTGTCAAGTTTCATACCATTTGGACTTCGTTTGATGCTCCAACGGTTAACCGAGGGACCGAAAAGGCCTCATGTGTGCTGCAGCCCAACACCCCTCCAAAGTGGCCCAAAACCCACCTAAACCTGCTCCATCATCTCGGTCGTTCGATCACGATCGCGTGGCCGAAAAACGCACCTCATTTGGACTCTCCTAGCCCCCTCTACCTATAAATATGTGATCCCCTTCCCAAAAATCGCGGATGAAACCCTAACTTCGTCCTCCTCGCGTCACCGGACACTTTCCACCACCGGCCGGATACGTTCGCGCCGCCGCCACCTCACCCGGACCAATCCGGAGCTGCCACGTCGCCCCGCCGCCGCTCCCCGCCAATCCATGCGCCACCTGTCAGCGCCGCATCCTCCTCTCTCCTCCGCCGCTGTGGGCCCGCGCGGCCCAGATCCGACCCGCGGGGCCCGAATCGCCCGCGCCTCCGTCCGGCGAGGCCGCGCCATCCGCGCGAGGCAGCCGCCGCTCCATACTCGCTTCGCCGCCCACCGTCTCGTCGCCGGCGCACTGGCCAACGCGCCGCATCGTCGCTGCTTCGGTCCCGCCGCCGACGCCCGAGGCGCCCGCGCCCTCAACTCCGGCGCCGCCGCCGCCCAACGCCCGGGGAGCTCCTCCCTCTCCCTCGATGCTCCGGCCGGCCAAGTCCCGACGTCTCCGGCCACCTCGTTCTCCGGCGAATAGTGCACTCCGGCGAGTTCCCGACTATCCTCGGTTTCCGTGCCAAACCCTAGATCTGTTTTCAGAGGGTATATTTTTCCTAAGTCCTCGAGATTCCCAGATTCAAATGCTCATGTTCATCGCATCGTAACTTTGCGTCCGTAGCTCCAATTCATGCATATAGCATATCAAAATGTTCGTCTCAGAGAGTACATCATTTCATCTCATTACATCATTTTCATTTGAGTTCATCTTGATGCCCGAAATGCTCTTAGAAGAATGCTATTTGAGATAATTGTCAGATCTGCTGCTCCAATTAGATATTTGTCATTTTTGCCATGATTATTGTGTGCATGATATGCCCCTGAGCTCTACATATGTTTTGTTAAGGGTTTTGCCATCTTTCTAGAGGTGCAACCCATGTATTTTTGTGATGTGTGTGGTGACTAGCACAAGCTTGCAAAGTGAGGCATTTGTTAATGCTGATTTCAGGGACTTGGCATTTCCACTAAGTCCTTGATCTATTTATCTCATTATGCCATATGTTCATGTTGTTTCCTAGTGATCCGTGCCACTTTTGAGGATGATCAGTAAGGATGTTTTGTTAACCTTGTAGTGCTCTATCCATCCATGTCTTTGTTTGCATTCATGGAGCACCCTAGCTTGAGTCAATCGAGCTATACTTTTGTCATTTCGTGAATCTGGGCAGATTATCTACTTGTTAGCGATTTTGCCGATGATGTTGTAGTTGATCCGTGCATTCTATGTCATTGTTCTTGCCATGTATAGCTTGAATTTTGTGTATTCTTGATGGGTGTATGCTTAGATTGTCATTC
The DNA here is from genome assembly GCF_003073215.2 of Triticum urartu. NCBI lineage: Eukaryota > Viridiplantae > Streptophyta > Magnoliopsida > Poales > Poaceae > Triticum > Triticum urartu. The sequence goes on from NC_053025.1 coordinate 355,390,672, forward strand.
CTTGCTCTGTAGTGAGTGCATCGAGCTCGTAAACATGCCTACTTGATATCTGTTTGAGCATGCTCCAGTTTTCACTAAGTCTGTGATCTGATTATGTTTTTGCCATGTTCACATGCTTGCTAATGTATTTTCTGATCCCTTTTGGCTCAAGGTCACTAAGGGACTATTGTTAAGCTCTTTGAGTTGCTCCATGCCATGCTTTACTTTGCCATGTTAAGTTCCTGTAGCATATTGTTTTATTGCTCCAAAGAGTGCTATCTGATCTGAAATTCCAGACAAATGTTAATTTCACCAAGTCTGGAGATCTGTTTGCCAAATGCATTTTTGCAATGCTTGTTTGAACCTGTTAATGGATGAATTATCCATAGCTCATTGTTCATATTTTGTTAAGCTTCATGAGTGCATCCCTGCCATGTATTTTTATGCCATGTTTGAGTGCTGTAGCATGTTCATCTTGTTGCATTTAGATGGCTACTTGCTGTATATCGCAGACCGGTGCCATATTTGAATTGCTTGCCATTTCCAAACCGTAACTCCGATTCCGGTGATCTTTATATCGTTTTCAAGCGATTTCATCTCATCTTTCCAGTGGCACACATGGATTTCCATGTTGAAGCCAGGTTCATGCATTCCTTGTCAAATCATGCATATGCATCGCATACCGCATCCCGCATATCATACCATGTTCATGTGTTGGTTGTTTACTATGTTGTGTGTTTGTTTCCGGTGTTTGCTTCTTCGGGTTGGTTCCGATAACGTCGCGTTTGTGAGGACCCGTTCGTCTACGCCCGTTTGTCTTCTTCATGGACTCTTTCTTCTTCCTTGCGGGATTTCAGGCAAGATGATCATACCCTCGAAATCACTACTATCTTTGCTTTGCTAGATGCTCGCTCTTTTGCTATGCCTATGCTGCGATACCTACACTTGCTTATCATGCCACCCATATTGTTGAACCAAGCCTCTAACCCACCTTGTCCTAGCAAACCGTTGTTTGGCTATGTTTCCGCTTTGCTCAGCCCCTCTTATAGCGTTGTTAGTTGCAGGTGAAGATTGAAGTTTTGTTCCTTGTTGGAACATGGAGATCGTTCCTTGTTGGAACATGTTTACTTGTTGGGATAACACAATATATCTTATTTAATTAATGCATCTATATACTTGGTAAAGGGTGGAAGGCTCGGCCTTATGCCTGGTGTTTTGTTCCACTCTTGCCGCCCTAGTTTCCGTCATATCGGTGTTATGTTCCTGGATTTTGCGTTACTTACATTGTTGGGCTATTATGGGAACCCCTTGACAGTTCGCCTTGAGTAAAACTTCTCTAGCAATGCCCAACATTGGTTTTACCATTTGCCACCTAGCCTTTTCTTTTCCCTTGGGAGTCGCGCTCCTGAGGGTCATCATTATTTTACCCCACCCCCGGGCTAGTGCTCCTCTGAGTGTTGGTCCAACCTGCCAGCTACCGGTGACCACCAGGGGCAACTCTGGGCTGGCCTACCCGTACCTAGGACAATCTGAGTGTGCCCTGACAAAGAGATATGTGGAGCTCCTATCGGGATTTGTCGGCACATTCGGGCGGTGTTGCTGGTTTAGTTTTACCCGGTCGAAATGTCTTGTAGAACCAGGATACCGAGTCTGATCGGAATGTCTCGGGAGGAGGTCTATTCCTTCGTTGACCGTGAGAGCTTGTGATGGGCTAAGTTGGGACACCCCTGCAGGGATTTGAACTTTCGAAAGTCGTGCCCGCGGTTATGGGCAGATGGGAATTTGTTAATGTCCGGTTGTAGAAAACCTGAAGTTGACCTTAATTAAAATACATCAACCGCGTGTGTAACCGTGATGGTCTCTTTCCGGCGGAGTCCGGGAAGTGAACACGGTGTTGGAGTTATGCTTGACGTAGGTTGTTTTAGGATCACCTCTTGTTCATACTTTTATCGACCGTGCTTTGCCTTCTCTTCTCGCTCTCATTTGCGTATGTTAGCCACCATATATGCTAGTCGCTTGCTGCAGCTCCACCTCATACCTTTTACCTTACCCATAAGCTTAAATAGTCTTGATCGCGAGGGTGTGAAATTGCTGAGTCCCCGTGGCTCACAGATACTTCCAAAACCAGCTTGCAAGTGCCGATGAGACCGTGCAGATGACGCAACCAAGCTCAAGGAGGAGCTCGATAAAGATCTTGTCCTTTGCGTTGTCTCGTTTCCAGTTGATCAGTAGTGGAGCCCAGTTGGGGTCGATCGGGGACCTATGTCGCATTTGGGGTTCTTCTTTTATTTTGGTTCCGTAGTCGGACCTTGATTGTATTTGGATGTTGAAATGCTTTATTCATGTAATTGCGTGAGGTGGCGAGTGTAAGCCAACTATGTATCTCTTTCCCTTATGTATTACATGGGTTGTGTGAAGATTACCTCACTTGCGACATTGCTTTCAATGCGGTTATGCCTCTAAGTCGTGCTTCGACACGTGGGAGATATAGCCGCATGGAGGGCCTTACAATTTGGGTGAATGACATGTGGGCCCAATAGGTGGCTGGCCCACCTGTCATACAGCCAAAAGCAGGTGTAGTAGAGGGACGAGGAGTAGATGGCCAACACACACGTCAATGCAACGCAGTATGCACTTCTCATATAAAGGCTCCCTGGCGTCCCCGCCAGTCCAATCTACGAAATCCTACGCAGCTACGCACCATAACCAAGGGCAAGAGTGATCACTCCAATCGCAAGATCAGTTGACTAGAAGCTAGACTCATGGAGGCGATGAGCGCGAGCATCAGCCGACTGTGCCACATGGTCCACGATGCCGGCCAACGGCCCGGCACCGAGGAACATCTCTAGGTCGTGCTTGAGGCTGCCAGGGTGAGAGGCGCTTGGACGACAGGTTCGTCTCCTTGTTCGAAAAGGTCCTCGTCGGCTTCCTCGACAAGTTCACCATCGTCAACAAGCTCGTGGACGACCTTGACATACGCCTCCAGCCCACGCGCCCAGGCTCCGCGATGCCCGCCACCCTCAACGGCCTCTATGGTGACAACCTCTTCGACAAACTGGTGGACCTGTGACTGCCCGCCGTCACGCCGGAGAATGTCCACCTCAAGGTCGCGCTCTCCACGCACCGCCTGGCGCAGCAAGACACGGTCGACATAATCACCCACGTCTATGCACAAATCGTCCACAAGGACTACTACATGCCAGAGGAGGACGATAGGTCGCTGGCCTTCTTGACCCGCAGGGCAACCTTGGACAGCATTGTTCAGAACCACGTTGAGCTCGCCGCCAACGCGGCTGCTCCTCACACGCCGGTTGGTGACCCGGCGCACTAGGGCGTGAGGATGTCGTTGATGGATCCGTATGTATCTTTATCTTTCCATCAAATCCATGTAGTAGTATATGGTACTACTAGTAATTATCTTACCTTTCGCATCAACTTCATAATTTCCGTACGTACTCCATGCATGAACCGCGCCAGAACCAAACTTCTCATTACTCTAGGGAAAATCGTTATTTCTATCTATCTGTCACGCCATGGAGTAGAACCAAATTTTACAAGTTACAAGTTCAAAAGGAAAAGCTTGTTGTGTTCGCGTCGCACCCCCACATGGTTGGTCCAGCACGCCACTCAAGGGGAATGTGTGTTGTGTTGCATTTTCACTTACAAGTGGGACCACAGTTGAGCAAACCGACTATCAGCAAACCCCCACTACACCCAGCACGCGATGGCTGAGAAAACGGGAGGGAGAAGAGATGGTTGTAGCACGGACTCCAGGAAAATTGGTGTCAGATGGGACTCGTGTGGGTGGCGAGTGCCATACTGCTATACGTGAATGCTAGGTATGGCCCATGCCACCCCACTATATCGAGCCTATATCGAGGTGTTGGTTACATAGAACAAATTTCCTGGATTCTGTGCTCAGCCCTCCTCTATCTCTCTTCTCAGCCAGCCAGCAGAGGTGCGGAGCGCATCGTCTGTTTGCTCACATGCGGTCCCACATGTCAGTGAAAATGCAAGAGGACCCACTGAACCTGCACATCTTTCACCTCGACGTGCTGGTGATGAAACACAAATCGAATAAAGATCTTCGGTGGCCTCTTTTGGAGTTACTCAAGAGTTGTAAGATTCTATTTATAGTTTAACCCAACATGCACATCACGTGGCTTCAACTATCCCTCCATTTTCTTGCATGACACGACCTCGATGCTGGATGTCCCATGTGTCGGCAAAAGGAGGCAGACCGGAGGAGTAGGAAACACGGCAAGCCATGTGCCTACATCATACTACGTACAAGCCCACCTCACGCAGTCACGCTATCACCATATTTCTCGGCCTCCGTGCGACACCTAACTATTGGTTGGCTCTATGTGATGTGGCAACTTCATACTACTACGGATGCTGGCTATACTACTACGGCACTAACACTCGAAAACCATTTATAAATTGAGTTTATGACATGCATATGAAAATGTACCATTCATTACATGCAACAAGTCATAAACACACAACGACAACGAGGATACATGTTGGATTATAGATTAGTTCCAACAAAACATTCCAGTAAATACTAAAGTTTTCATCACACAACAAATAACAAGGAATGAAATGAACTTGAACGCAACCACTCCTCAGCGTTGGAAACACGTGATTTGAACCAAAAGAGTTTGTCTTAGAAGGGCCCGCTACTTTCAATCTCGAGACCAACGCAGGACTGATCATCCAGGCTGAAGCGGCCTATTTCATGACCCATACTAGGATAGCCAAGGTAGGGAAGCATAGCAATGTCCGAGGTATAGATACAATTGCTTCTCATAAATGGTAGTTATGTTGTGCCAATAGCAGCTGGATCGCCTTTCACCATGATTGGATAGTTTTGTCCAAGGAAGAGCGAGTTTCCTCCAAGAGTATGAATACTAAACCAGGGAGAAGGTGTTGGCGCTAGCACAGTAGTATCCATCCCGAATACCCTGCAACGGATGTTGGAATAGGTCCGGAGAGTGTGACCATGGTAGACAACACCTACATCCTTAGTCACATCAGCGGTGCCCTGTATACAGACAAGAAGAGGTGATCCATCAGAATAAGTTGCCAGGCGCCACTGAGTATGTGCCTCCTCATGCTCGTGATCATCATCATCGTCATCTCCCCCTTGGTTATAAAATTTTTCGTGTATAGGTGGTGGAATGTTCATAGGACCTTGGAAACACAAGAAGGTTAATTGGTAAAGTGAAACTAGCTAGCCCGCATGCATGTGGATGAAACAATTATAATTATGGTGGAAGACAAACATACCGAAAGCATAAGGATTACATGCAAAAATAGTGCCATGAGGGGTGGCAGCAAACACAAGACCCTCGTATTGAATTGCATCACATTACCCATCCTTGTATAGAAACTGATTTTTGAGCAATATCCATCCAATCGAACTATGAAGCAAGGCAACAAGCTTGTCGAAGATATAAACAACTACATATACCATTAAATCCCAAGAGAAGTCGGGAACTTGACAAATTTCTATCTTCTGTAGACGATAGTAACCATGACCGTATTTAAAAGTACAGTCATAACCGGTGTGCTCAACCTCTGGGCAGTTTGAGATTTTTGAAAGTGGAACCCGGTGACGAGTGTACACATTCACAAGTTCCCACTCGCAGTTGGACCCAATATAAACAACCCAATCTCCATTTGCTCCTGCCCAAGCCTTACCCTCAAGCGATGGCATCTTAACATCACACGTATCATTATCAAGCGGCACCAACTTGCACAAGGCGAGGCCTCCGTCGTCCGCGCGCCGGTGGGCAGGGTCACGGTGAAAAAGATAGGGGAGATCAAACTGCTCCTGGACCCTTTGGTTCATTGTAATGATGTTATTAATTGAGTCGAGAATGGTCTTAAATTAACCTGCCATGCTAGCCGAGGTGATGACATCACAACAATCAATGAGTTCCTCCACCACGTCATCATTCAGATCAGGGCAAGAATAACATGGTCATTTCCGGTCCGTTCCCTCCATGGAGAAGACGATCGAACAATGGCAGAAGGAAGGGTGAAGGCAAATGGAGGAGGGAAGAAGAGCGTGCGACAATAGTTCCAAATCAAGAGGGAAAGGCAAAGAGTCGGTGGAAAGTTGCCACGGTACATGAAGAGTCGCCCTAGCCTACATAGATGTCCGTTCGGAAATTGTACAAAAGGACTCGATGTCGTCTCACTGACATGTGGGAACGGGAACACATGTCAACGAAGAGGCTAGTAGGGAGCTGACGGTTGTCACAGAGGTCGCACACTGATGACAAGGCTGTCCTGTTAGACCTAGCGCCCGCGCGGGATGGCTTCCATCCCCCACACGAGCGAAGCCACTTGGCACCCCCACACGGTTGGTCCGCCACGCTTCTAGGCCAACTCCAGCGCGTTTAGCTCGGATGAGCTACCCAACCACAGCTACGTGTTTTGCGCACCCGGCGGCTGGATTTGGAGCGGATCCGTTTGGGCTTGAGCTCGCCCGGTTGTGGGAGGCCGTGCCGCGCCATGGACTGGCCGGGCACCGGGCCGGAAGGCCCCAGCAAGGCCGCAAGGCCGCATGCAGGTACTGACTCCTCTAGCTGCTCGGATCTACACCATCGGTGGTCCGTCGACAGATACATGAATGGCAATCGGCCGAGCTTGGTGCTGGCCCAAAAGCTCGTCGGTGCACCGTTGCCACTCATTACTTGTGACGACTGCCCAAAGAAGGCCTTGCGCCGCGAGTCTACAATGCCGGAACATCCCGGATGGGTGTTCATCAAGTGCTCAACCGATGGGGTATCTGCTACTTTAGCTTCGGTTGTGCTCTTGGATTAGACTTGTTGTGCTAACTTAAAATTTTATTGTGTAGAATAGATGCAAGTTTTGGTATTGGGAAGAAAAGTACATCGATATATTGATAGAGTGCAATTTAGTAGATGTTGTAGCACTTTTAGCTAGCATAGAGGCTAGAGATGAGACTAGTGCACTTGTTGATAGAATAGAGGTTAGACATGAGACTAGATGCGAGGAAGCAACGTCTACTTCTTTATACTCAAAGAAGAAAGAAGAACGCGAGATCGAGTCTCCGCAGATCAACAATGAATGCATCGAGAAGGCCCTAATCCAACTTACAGGAGCAGATATGGAAGTTGGATATCTTCTAAAATGTATTCTTGTGGTTCTTGTTTTCTTTGGTCTTGCTTTTCTAGTCAAATTTTGGTAATGTATTTCGATGTACCAAAAATTAATGATGAAAAAATATATGTGTTGGCAAAGAAAAATGTACGCGGCCGGGATGCATCCGCGCGTTGGGCGCACGGCCACCGCATCCGAGAAATGGCCCGGACACGACCCCATTGCCCTACCTAAACGGACAGAATCCGGGCAAAACGAAGGTCTGTTAGGGGTCGTGCGTTGGATTTGTCCTTACAAGTGGGACCGCAGTTGAGGAAACCGACTAGTATCGGCAAGCCCCCACCTTGCCCGCCATGCAATGGCCGAGTTAGAGAAACGGCGAGGTTTGAGATAGTTGTAGCACGGACTCCAAGAAATATGGTGTCAGATGGAAGTCGTGCTAGTGGCGTGTGCCGTACTCCTGGACGTGAATGCTTGATCAGGCCCATGCCACCCTACTATATATCGAGGATTCGAGGTGCTGCTACGTACACCGAACACATTAACATATGGCCCACCTCAAACTGTGACCAAATTTCCTGGAGTCTGTGCTAGGTTAAAAAGTGTTCTTTGTGAGGGTGGGGGGCTGGTCTCAAGTTTAAAAACTTGTTGTATTACATATACGTAGACGTAGAGATAGTGCAGTAGTGTTGGAAGTTTGAACCCAAACATCATAATGCAATTTCTACCGGACTCATCCGAGGACCTAGGATGATGGGATTCACTGCTACAGTAAAAACACCCGCCCGACGCGTGAAGCATGTGAAGCTAGTACAAATAGTAGTAGTACTATTGTTGATTGGACTCATCTGATAACCTGTTGCAATGCACGTACAATTATGTATTCGGAAAATATTTTTTTGCCTCCTCGCAACACCCACTCAGAAAAGCGACTCGAAATCCATTCATGAATTTAGTAAGTTTATCACAGGCATCTCATTTTATTACATACAACAGGTCATGAACCCACAACGACAACGATGATACATTCTAGTAAACACTAAAGTTTTCATCACACAACAAATAACAAGTAATGAAATGAACTTTAGCTCAACCAATCCTCAGCGATGGAAACGCTTGCTTTGAACCAGAAGTGATTCTCCGGGAAGGGGCAGCTACTGTCGAGACCAATGCAGGACTGATCATCCAGGCTGAAGCGGCCTATGTCAGGATGCATATTGTGATAGCAATGTCTGAGGTATAGATACAGTTGCTTCTCATAAATGGTAGTAATGTTGTCTCAACAGCAGTTGGATCGCCTTTCACCATGATTGGATAGTTTTGTCCAAGGAAGAGCGAGTTTCCTCCAAGAGTATCAATACTAAACCAGGGAGAAGGTGTTGGCGCTAGCATAGTAGTATCCATCCCGTATACCCTACAATGGATGTTGGAATAGGTCCGGAGAGTGCGACCATGGGAGACAACACCAGCTTCCTTAGTAACATCAGCAGTGCCCTGTATACAGACAAGAAGAGGTGATCCATTGATACGTCTCCAACGTATCTATAACTTTTGATTGTTCCATGTTATTATATTATCTGTTTTGGATGTTCATGGGCTTATTTATACACTTCTATATTATTTTTGGGACTAACCTACTAACCCAAGGCCTAGTGCAAATTGCTGTTTTTTTGCCTATTTCGGTGTTTCGCAGAAAAGGAATATCAAACGGAATCCAAATGGAATGAAACCTTTGGGGGAGTTATTTTTGGAACAAACGTGATCTAGGGGACTTGGATTAGACATCAAGAAACAAACCAGGTGGCCACGAGGCAGGGAGGCACGCCTGCCCCCCTGGCCGCGCACCCCACCCTCATGGGCCCCTCACAACTCCATCGACCTACTTCTTCCTCCTATATATATATATATCCATATACCCCGAAAACATCTAGGAGCACCACAAAACCCTATTTCCACCGCTGCAGCCTTATGTACCCAAGAGATCCTATCTTGGGGCCTTTTACGGAGCTCCGCCGGAGGAGGAATCGATCACGGAGGGCTTCTACATCAACACCATAGCCTCTTCGATGATGTGTGAGTAGTTTACCATAGACCTTCGGGTCCATAGTTATTAGCTAGATGGCTTCTTCTCTCTCTTTCGATCTCAATACAATGTTCCTCTCGATCTTCTTGGAGATCTATTTGATGTAACTCTTTTTGCGGTGTGTTTGTCGAGATCCGATGAATTGTGGGTTTATGATCAAGTTTATCTATGAAGAATATTTGATTCTTCTCTGAAATCTTTCATGTATGATTGGTTATCTTTGCAAGTCTCTTCAAATTATCAGTTGGGTTTGGCCTACTAGGTTGATCTTTCTTGCAATGGGAGAAGTTCTTAGCTTTGGGTTCAATCTTGCGGTGTCCTTTCCCAGGGACAGCGGGCGCAGCAAGGCACATATTGTATGGTTGCCATCGAGGATAAAAAGATGGGGTTTATATCATATTGCTTGAGTTTATCCCTCTACATCATGTCATCTTGCCTAATGTGTTACTCTGTTCTTATGAACATAATACTCTAGATGCATGCTAGATAGCGGTCGGTGTGTGGAGTAATAGTAGTAGATGTAGAATCGTTTCGGTCTACTTGTCGCGGACGTGATGCCTATATACATGATCATTCCCAGATATTCTCATAATTATGCACTTTCCTATCAATTGCTCGAAAATAATTTGTTCACCCACCATAATACTTATGCTATCTTGAGAGAAGCCACTAGTGAAACCTATGGCCCCCGGGTCTATCTTTTATGATATAAGTTTCCCATCTATTTTATTTTGCAATCTTTACTTTCAATCTATATCATAAAAATACCAAAAATATTTATGTTATTATTATTATTATTATCTCTATCAGATCTCACTCTCGTAAGTGACTTTGAAGGGATTGACAACCCCTTTATCTCGTTGGTTGCGAGGTTCTTATTTGTTTGTGTAGGTACAAGGGACTTGCGTGTAATCTCCTACTGGATTGATACCTTGGTCCTCAAAAACTGAGGGAAATACTTACTCTACTTTGCTGCATCACCCTTTCCTCTTCAAGGGAAAACCAACGAAGTGCTCAAGAGGTAGCAAGAAGGATTTCTGGCGCCGTTAACGGGGAGGTTGCACCAAGTCAAGTCAAGATTTGATCTCCCGTCAACAAGCCATTTCTGGCGCCGTTGCCAGGGAGATCTACGCACAAGTCAAGACATACCAAGTACTCATCACAAACTCTTATCCCTCTCATTACGTTATTTGCCATTTGCCTCTCATTTTCCTCTCCCCCACTTCACCCTCTGCCTTTTCCGTTCGCCCTTTTCCCATATGTCTTTTTGTTTGTGTTTCCATGTGCCTTCTATTTGCTTGCATCTTTGCTTGCTAAAAATCTATTGATATTGATCCACTTAAAGTGTTCTACTTGGATCATCTTCGATCCTTATGCGCTCGTGCTGAAACCCCAACTAGCCTAGTCGATGGGAAATCTTTAGATGAGCATGCTCATTTTGTGTGTCACCATTTGTCTGTAAAAGGGATACTCTTATGGGATCAAATAAACAGATTGCTGTGTTATGCTTGGAATCTTTGTGAAATTTATGGTTTTACTTGTTGCTCTAAGAACCCTAAAAAACACCTCCCCTACCTATGTGAGTTTAATGATAATGAAACCTTATCTTCTTATGTAGAGGGTGTTTATATTTACTACGATATCGAACAAATTGAAGAATTTGTTGCTTTTAAGGGTGCTTATGAAGTTGCTTCTTTGATTGAAAAGTATGATGTTACTCTCTACGAATCTGAAAATTTCGACATACTTAAATATTGCTATGAAAGCTATGCTCATAATGTCTATGTCAAAGAATTTATTGAAAGAATGACCGTTGCTTCGGAAGAAAATAATGATATGCATGAATCTATAGATAGTTATGATTCTAATGATTTGATTGAAATATCCCTTGATGAACATGATGCTTCCTATTCTTGTGGCCATGATGCCAATATTTATGAAGATGAATTTGCTATAGTTCCTTATGTTAAACATGAGGTCGTTGCTATTGCACCCATACTTGATAGTTCCTTCAATGAAAAGCATGATTGCAATGATGTTATTATAAATTCTATTAATGTCAGTTGTGCTAATAATATGCAAAACCCTAAGCTTGGGGATGCTAGTTTTGCTATGTCCTCTACTTGTTCCAATGATCATGATTGGGGTGATTCTTCTTTTGATCTTGAAAATTTATTTAAGCCACATGATGAATATGAGATTGATAACAGTGTTTGAAATATTATTGAAAATGGGTTTGGAAGAGTGTCAACTTTAGATCCCACATATTTGGAGAATGTTCAATCTTATGAAATTTTTGATAAAAGTGGGTTTGGAGAGGTCATGACTTTAGTTTATGTTAATCCCACTATTTTGGAAGAGTGTCAACTTTGCATGCATGTGGATCATGTTGAAAATATTTTCTGTGATAGATATTTTGTTGAGTTTTATTATGACCCCACATGTAATTATTATGAGGGAGGAAAATATAATTGTAGAAATTTTCATGTTACTAAGTTACCTCTCGTTATGTTGAGATTCCTATTGTTTGTTTCCGCTTCCTTGCATATGCTAGTCTTTGCTTGTCTTGATAATTTGTTTACCTATAGGATGCCTATGCATAGGAAGTATGTTAGACTTAGATATGTTTTTCACGTATTTTATGATGCTCTCTTTGTGCTTCAATTCTTGTCTTTCATGTCAGCATCATTGAAATCTCAATGCCTAGCTAGGGGCGTTAAACGATAGCGCTTGTTGGGAGGCAACCCAATTTTATTTTCATTTCATGCTTTTTGGTTCAGTTTAGTAATAAATAATTCATCTAGCCTATTTTTATATGTGCTTTTATTCTTTTAATTAGTGTTTGTGCCAAGTAGAACCTTTGGGAAGACTTGGGGGAAGTTTTAGCGATCTTGCTGTAAAAAACAGAAACTTTAGCGCTCACGAGATTTGCTAACATTTTTTACTGGAGAGTGATATTAGGTTGATTCTTTTGGAAGATGATTAATAGACAAATTCCTCACGTCCACCAATTTAGTTCAAAATTTTTGGGGTTACATAAGTATTAGAAACCTACAGATTACTACAGACTGTTCTGTTTTTCAATAGATTCTGTTTTTTGTATGTTGTTTGCTTATTTTGATCCATCTATGGCTAGTATCGGAGGGTATGAACCATAGAGAAGTTGTAATAAAGTAGGTTTAACACCAATATAAATAAAGAATGAGTTCATTACAGTACCTTAAGTGGTCGTTTGTTTTCTTATACTAATGGAGCTCATGAGATTTTCTGTTGAGTTTTGTGTTGTGAAGTTTTCAAGTTTTGGGACAAGATTTGATGGATTATGGAACAAGGAGTGACAAGAGCCTAAGCTTGGGGATTCCCAAGGCACCCCATGGTAAAATTCAAGGACAACCAAAAGCCTAAACTTGGGGATGCCCCGGAAGGCATCCCATCTTTCGTCTTCTTCCATCGGTAACTTTACTTGAGGCTATATTTTTAGTCGCCACATGATATGTGTTTTGCTTGGATTGTCTTGTATGATTTGAGTCTTTTCTTTTTATTTTATCACAATCATCCTTGCTGTACACACCTTTTTGGGAGAGACACACATGAATTGGAATTTTTTAGAATACTCTAGTGCTTCGCTTATATCTTTTAGAGCACGGTGGTGGTTTTATTTTATAGAAATTATTGATCTCTCATGCTTCACTTATATTATTTTGAGTGTCCTTTAGAACATTATGGTAATTTGCTTTGGTTATAAAATTAGTCCTAATATGATAGGCATCCAAGATGGGTATAATAAAAACTATCATAGAAAGTGCATTGAATACTATGAGAAGTTTGATACTTGATAATTGTTTTGAGATATGAGGATGGTGATATTAGAGTGTCCTTGTTGAGTAGTTGTGAATTTGAGACATACTTGTGTTGAAGATTGCAAGTCCCATAGCATGCGCGTATGTTGACCGTTGTGTAACAACTTTGAAACATGAGGTGTTATTCGATTGTCTTCCTTATGAGTGGCGGTTGGGGACGAGCGATGGTATTTTCCTACCAATCTATCCCTCTAGGAGCATGCGCGTAATGCTTGGTTTTTGATGACTTTTAGATTTTTACAATAATTATGTGTGTTCTTTATGACTAATGTTGAGTCCATGGATTATACACACTCTCACCCTTCCATCATTGCCCTTTCTCACCTTGAGAGTTGGTGCAAACTTCGCCGGTGCATCCAAACCCCATGATATGATACGCTCTATCACACATAAACCTCCTTATATCTTCCTCAAAACAGCCACCATACCTACCTATTATGTCATTTCCGTAGCCATTCCGAGATATATTGCCATGCAACTTTCCACCATTTCATTCATGACACGCTTCATCATTGTGATATTGCTTTGCATGATCATGTAGTTGACATCGTATTTGTGGCAAAGCCACCATGCATAATTTATCATACATGTCGCTCTTGATTCATTGCCCTTCCCGGTACACCACTGGAGGCATACACATAGAGTCATATTTTGTTCTAGTATCGAGTTGTAATCATTGAGTTGTAAACAAAAAGAAGTGTGATGATCATCATTAATAGAGCATTGTCCCAAATAAAAAAGGGAGAAAGGCCAAAAAAAGGCCCAAAAGAGAAATAAAAGGGACAATGCTACTATCCTTTTTTCCACACTTATGCTTCAAAGTAGCACCATCATCTTTATGATAGAGAGTCTCTTATTTTGTCACTTTCATATACTAGTGGGAATTTTTCATTACAGAACTTGGCTTGTATATTTCAACTATGGGCATCCTCAAATGCCCTAGGTATTCGTGAGCAAGCAAGTTGGATGCACACCCATTTAGTTTCTTTTGTTGAGATTTCATACATTTATAGCTCTAGTGCATCCGTTGCATGGCAATCCCTACTCCTTGCATTAACATCAATTGATGGGAATCTCCCTAACCCGTTGATTAGCCGCCTCGATGTGAGACTTTCTCCTTTTTTGTCTTCTCCACATAACCCCCATCATTATATTCTAGTCCACCCATAGTGCTATATCCATGACTCACGCTCATATATTGCGTGAAAGTTGAAAAAAGTTTGAGATTACTAAAGTATGAAACAGTTGCTTGGTTTGTCATCGGGGTTGTGCATGATGAGAGCATTCTTGTGTGTTGAAAATGGAGCATGACCAAACCATATTATTTTGTAGGGATGAACTTTCTTTTGCCATATTATTTTGAGAAGACATGATTTCTTAGTTAGTATGCTTGAAGTATTATTATTTTTATGTCAATATTAAACTTTTATATTGAATCTTTCGGATTTGAACATTCATGCCACAATAAAGAAAAATTACATTGAGAATTATGCTAGGTAGCATTCCACATAAAAAATTCTGTTTTTATCATTTACCTACTCGAGGACGAGCAGGAATTAAGCTTGGGGTTGCTTGATACGTCTCCAACGTATCTATAATTTTTGATTGTTCCAAGCTATTATATTATCTGTTTTGGATGTTAATGGGATTATTTATATGCTTTTGTATTATTTTTGGGACTAAGCTACTAACCCAAGGCCCAGTGCAAATTGCTGTTTTTTTGCCTATTTCGGTGTTCCGCAGAAAAGGAATATCAAACGGAATCCAAATGGAATGAAACCTTTGGGGGAGTTATTTTTGGAACAAACGTGATCTAGGGGACTTGGATTAGACATCAAGAAACAAACCAGGTGGCCACGAGGCAGGGAGGCACGCCTGCCCCCCTGGCCGCGCACCCCACCCTCGTGGGCCCCTCACAACTCCATCGACCTACTTCTTCCTCCTATATATATATATCCATATACCCCGAAAACATCTAGGAGCACCACAAAACCCTATTTCCACCGCTGCAGCCTTATGTTCCCAAGAGATCCTATCTTGGGG
The DNA here is from genome assembly GCF_003073215.2 of Triticum urartu. Classification (NCBI taxonomy): domain Eukaryota; kingdom Viridiplantae; phylum Streptophyta; class Magnoliopsida; order Poales; family Poaceae; genus Triticum; species Triticum urartu. The sequence continues at coordinate 355,405,774 of NC_053025.1, forward strand.
CCTTTTACGGAGCTCCGCCGGAGGAGGAATCGATCACGGAGGGCTTCTACATCAACACCATAGCCTCTTCGATGATGTGTGAGTAGTTTACCATAGACCTTTGGGGCCATAGTTATTAGCTAGATGGCTTCTTCTCTCTCTTTGCACCTCAATACAATGTTCTCCTCGATCTTGTTGGAGATCTATTTGATGTAACTCTTTTTCAGTGTGTTTGCCGAGATCCGATGAATTATGGGTTTATGATCAAGTTTATCTATGAAGAATATTTGATTCTTCTCTGAAATCTTTTATGTATGATTGGTTATCTTTGCAAGTCTCTTCGAATTATCAGTTTGGTTTGGCCTACTAGATTGATCTTTCTTGCAATGGGAGAAGTGCTTATCTTTGGGTTCAATCTTGCGGTGTCCTTTCCTAGTGACAGCAGGGGCAGCAAGGCATGTATTGTAGTTTTGCCATCGAGGATAAAAAGATGGGGTTTATATCATATTTCTTGAGTTTATCCCTCTACATCATGTCATCTTGCGTAATGCGTTACTCTGTTCTTATGAACTTAATACTCTAGATGCATGCTGGATAGCGGTCGATGTGTGGAGTAATAGTAGTAGATGCAAAATCGTTTCGGTCTACTTGTCGCGGACGTGATGCCTATATACATGATCATGCCTAGATATTCTCATAATTATGCACTTTTGTATCAATTGCTCAACAGTAATTTGTTCACCCACCATAATACTTATGCCATCTTGGGAGAAGCCACTAGTGAAACCTATGGCCCCCTGGTCTATCTTTTATCATAAGTTTCCCATCTATTTTATTTTGCAATCTTTACTTTCAATCTATATCATAAAAATACCAAAAATATTTATCTTATTATTATTATCTCTATCAGATCTCACTCTCGTAAGTGACCGTGAAGGGATTGACAACCCCTTTATCGCATTGGTTGCGAGGTTCTTATTTGTTTGTGTAGGTACGAGGGACTTGCGTGTAGTCTCCTACTGGATTGATACCTTGGTTCTCAAAAACTGAGGGAAATACTTATGCTACTTTGCTGCATCACCCTTCTTCAAGGGAAAACCAATGCAGTGCTCAAGAGATAGCATCCATCGGAATAAGTTGCCAGGCTCCACTGAGTATATGGGTTCCATGCTCGTGATCATCATCATTGTCATCTCCCCCTTGGTTATAATTTTTTTCAAATATAGGTGGTGGAATGTTCAGAGGACCTTGGAAAGACAAGAAGGTTAATTAGTAAAGGGAAACTAACTAACCCGCATGCATGTGGATGAAACAATTAAAATTACGGTGGAAGACAAACGTACTGAAAGCATAAGGACTCCATGCAAAAAAAAGTGCCACGAGTGGTGGCAGCAAACACAAGACCCTCGTATTGAATTGTATCACAGTACTCATCCGTGTATAGAAACTGATTTTTGAGCAATATCCATCGAGTCGAACCATGAAGGACGGCAATAAGCTTGTCGAAGATAGCGACAACACAAGCATTCCAATAACCCCAAGAGCGGTCGGGAACTCAACAAATTGCTATCTTCTGTAGACGACAGTCACCATGATTGTAGTTGAACATACGTAGAATACCGGTGTGCTCAACCTTTGGGCATTCTGAGATTTTTGGAAGTGGAAACCGGTGACGAGTGTACACATTCACAAGTTCCCACTCGTAGTTGTACCCAATATAAACAACCCAATCTCCATTTGTGCCTTCCCAAGCCTTACCCTCAAGAGATGGCATCTTAACATCACATGTATCATTATCAAGCGGCATCAACTTGCACAAGGCGAGGCCTGCGTCGTTCGCGCGCTAGTGACCAGGTTCACGGTGAAGAAGATAGGGGGATCAAACTGCTCCCGGACCCTTGGGTTCCTTGTAATGATGTTATTAGTTGAGTTGAGAATGGTCTTGAACGAACCTGCCATGCTAGCCGAGGTGATGATGTCGCACCGACAATGAGTTCCTCCACCACGTCATCTTTCAGATCGGGGCAAGAATAACGGGGTTGTTTCCAGCCTGTTCCCTCCATGGAGAAGACGATCGAACAATGGCAGAAGGAAGGGTGAAGGCAAATGGAGGAGGGAGGAAGAGCGTGCGACAACAGTTCCAAATCGAGAGGGAAAGGCAAAGAGTCGGTGGACGGTTGCCACAGTACATGAAGAGGCGCCCCGGCCTACATAGACGTCCGTTCGGAAATTGTACAGGACCACATGTCAACGAAACATGGTGTGTAATTTCTCGTGCAAAATGTGATCTGGCCGCGTTGGCCCGAGGTTCCGCATTAGTTATCGACCTTTTATTTTTTAATCGCGTGCCATTCAGTTTTGAAGCACGACTAACTGGTACTATATGCAGAGAAAATATAAACTACTCTATCACTACTATACCTCTAGTACTAGTAGTATAAAAAGATATATAGGCTGGAGCTTCAGTGCTTTCTTGCTAAGGGCTGCCCACTTGCTTCTCACACTATCACCCTCTCTCCAGATCTAAAAAAGACGGCCTCTCTCTCCCTCCTCACCGATGGTCACAGATCCACCGGGGAAGAAAATGACGTGCAGTGTTGACGCACTCGTCGTCGGTGAGCAAGGTCACGCACTGACGACAAGGCCGTCCTCACAGACCTAGCACCCGCGCGGGATGGCCTCCTTCCCCAAGCTCGCTGCCGTAGTGTGTGCGGAGGACGACGACCATGAGCGAAGCCACTTCCCGCTGACCCTCAGGTATGCTACCTCTTTTTGAACCATACCCTTGTTCTATTGCCCCATCTGCCATGTCGCTGCATGTGGATCTTTTTCCACTCCACCATCTTCCCAATTTGCTATCCTCTGCTCTGCTAGTCACGCAGACGAGAACCTTAACTTGCCCTATTAAAGGAAACCCTACTTCATGCAGACAAATCCATGTCTGGGTTGAATAAGGAGGAAGGGAGACTGTACTGTCCAAGAGACTAGGCATCGAACGCGCATCAAGGTTAAAAAGGGGGAAATCAGTAGCTAAATAGAACAAAAATGGGACGTAATCCACATATGCTGCCTGGATATTTGTTGCTCTCGGCAACCATACCTCCCTCACCACTCTATGCGTTCGTGGAGGTACATCATACTGGTGCACCCACTGTCCGAATGGGCCTCCCATGCTATTATTGCCACTTCTTTACTATTAGTATAACGCCAGCAGTCAAGTCAAGCAATGCTACTGCTAAAGTGATGCCACATTTAACTAATGCTGCACTTAGTCTAATGCCACTGATAAATTTAAGTAGTGCCATTTAATGTCAGTGGATTATTTCAGGGTTAGTTGTTGATTGTGGATGTATTAAAGATTTTTCAGCTAAGGCATTCTAATGCTGTTGCACAACCAGTATACCAACGATGAATCTTGTTACTACCTTCAGATTTTTGCACTGTTAATGCTTATAGATTAGATACCTTGAGTTAGTTAATAATATTTACCTTGAAGGTACATGGTTTGCAAATTTTTTATACTTTCATTAGTTAATAATGCTAGTTACCTTCAGACTTTAGTATTTGGTTTAATGCTCTTTCATAGCTACTATACCAATCGTGAAACTTGTTACCTTCAAATTTTGTATTGTTAATTCTTATAGAAATCTTCCAGTGCTAGAGCTTATGGAAATCTGTTCGGTAAAACCATTGTACTGTACCTTGTAATAAAATAACTACTCTACTGTTGCACTAGCCACTGGATTAGTCTATATTTGTACTATTCGAATGGTGTTGCATTACTGTATGGACATATATAAAGTCTGGCAAGCTTTCCCAGATATGTGCTCAAGAAAACTACTACCTGTTTTTCTAAATACTAGACGTTTGGGTACTTTAAACTGAACCGCGGAAACGTCTTTGTTAAGGAATAGAGGGTGTAGAGTTCACTCAAATTATCCCGGTAAAGCTAGTCAGACCTTTGTTAAAATTAATGTTCATTATGTTATCGGAGGAGGTCTGTATATTTATCTCTAATCCCTCTCGACTACATACCTGACATCATGATGTAATGTTAAGTCATTTCCTTTTGTACAGTGTCACTGAATTGTTAAGGCGGTGATGGCATTTTATTTTAGTTGAACTGCACAAAATATGCTCAAAAGAAGTGGAAAGGTCCGGAATGGCTCAATTTTTCAGAAAAAAATTATGTATGCCTTCCTGACATCAGCCGTTATTGCCTTATTTATTCCTTCAAATAGGTGGTTAGAAACAGTCTTGCTACCTTTTACCATTAAGAAATTGGAATGCTTATATTTGTGAGTCTATGCTTCAACTAGTGTCACTTTTATAGTAATCACACTTTCAATATCTATGCAAAGAGGGATGCTCGATTTTAGTGGAACTGCACAAAATGTCCAAATGGTTCAGCATTAAGAGCATATTTTCTTCCAAACCTTTATATCCAATTGGAGGCACTATGAGTTGTTCATTATGAAGGTACATGGTTTGCTACTATCTTGCTACTCTTTTTGTACTGTCATTAGATAGTAATACTAGCGGTTTTCATGCGAATTATTGGCAGGGTGGACCTACATTGGAGGTGCAGGACATGATTCAATGGTTGGATGCTCAATTCCGGTTGTAACGATTTCACCTCATCCATCACTGCAAACATGGATATCCTTGGTCTGATGAAGAATAGGTGCTATATTTCTGATCTGAATGAGCAAATCAATCGAGTATGAAATTGTCCAGGGCAAAACATGACTGCATCAAATTGTCCAGTGCAAAACATGACAGATGCTAAGCGGAAGAGACGTGTTGATGAGGACATCAATACCATTGTTACACCCACCGCCCCTGCTGCTATACACACTAGACCGATAACTAGAGCTCGCGCACGCCAATCGAATTATCAGGTACTTTCGTTTCTTCGTAACGATTCTAATGTTCATGAGAATATGATGCTTCCTAAATTGGATACATTTGTTTTATTTACAAATGAAGGGCCTAGCTTGGACAAGAAAGATGAACCTTGGAGCAAGTTCAAGCATGGAGATGATGGCATGCGCAAGGGGAACAAGAACGGAGTTACAAGTGATGATTCCAGGACTCTAAAAGCCACCATACTGAGTGCATGAAGCATGGGACAAAATATACAAGATGCCACTTCATAAATTTTGTCCAGAGGCTATTTTAGGTGCTGCGTCACCTTATTATTGGGCCAGGCCCATGTATTTTCGAAGTACTTAAGTATAGGCTGTTTTTAGAGTCCGTATGTGTGGGGAAACAAGAGTTAGGGTTGGTTTCGGACCCCTCCACCAAGGGCCACGAAATTCCCCCTCTCTCCTCCATATATACAGCCCTTAGGGCATCGTTTAAGCTTTGGGTTTTGTTTAGATTAAAAGTTCGCCATAGCTGCAACTTCGCGTACTTTGTTTGTGTCCAACGACCAGACCAAGACGTCACAGAACCCCACCTTGATCAATAAAGCTTTCATCTTATATTCGCAATATCCAGATTGCAATCTCAGTTTCTTGCTTGTTCTTCGTTTGCTCGCAGGAAACAGACCCTCGTGGTCAGGTTGATCATGCTCTGGCGTGGTCAATAACCCTCGGAAGTTGGTTTAGCGATTGCTAAGGCGCGACGCCTCGCACGTACGTAGTCGGATCGTCAAGGTCGACTCCCACAGAAAACTATAGCCACCATCTCATCGAAACATCGGGACACCTTTGCATCTATCAAGTGGTATCAGATTTTCAGGTTGCTCGGTGAGATTTTACAGTTTTTCGTAGATTAGATCGAGTCTATTCTTCATACATACAGTCCACAAAAAATCCAAAAAGAATTAGGGTTAGTTCATCCTATCTGAACCAATCTGAGTCTTTGCATAATCTTTTCTGTATTTGCTTTGTTGAATTTGCGGTTGCATCATCATGTCAAGTTGCTGGTCTTAGCGCCTAGTCCTTTAGAGTTTCGAGTTCTGTTCACAGGTTGTCACGCCGCCGCCGCACCATCGTCATCATCATTACCATATACCACCACCCACCATATAAATCGCCGCTGCCATATACAACCACCAATCCGAGTCCACATATACCATTGCCATATACCACCACCAATCCGAGTCCAGATATACCATCGCCATATACCACCACCAATCCGAGTCCAGATATACCACCACAGTCCGAGTTCCACCAGATTCATCTCCGATACCAGTCCGAGTCCAGTATTTGTTGCTTTGTTTTCGAGTTCCAGATCACGCCATACTCCGAGTCGTGAGAGAGTAGGACTCTTGAGATTCCGTGCTACCCGCAAAAGAAAAATAGTTCCAAACTCAAAAAAAAAAACTAAGTATGGAAAATTCTGGCTAGGCAGTTTTTAGACCATTTGTAGACTTTTTCGAAAAAAAGTTGTTGCGGAGCAAAAAAAAGAGGGAAAAAAGTGCAAAAAAAGCGAAAAAAACGAAAAAAATTCAGAGTGTGCTCCTCCATTGTTTACGTGCAGCGCCGTGATTTTGTTAGTGTTCTAGGCTCGCGTCTCTAGCACGGTCTAGCCTAGGACCAGCACAATACCGTTGTTGAGCGTTTATTAAACTTTCATTTCTGAATTGATTATTGCTGACCCTTTTTGCTACCATATTATAAGCCTTCCCAGCTCCACATAAATCTACGTCATGCATTTGACTCTCCCTGGTAATCGCTCTATCCAAGCTTTGAGAGTTTTGACTATGACGGTTGCCGATCACCGCCTGCTGCTGGGTAAGAACTGGTAAGAATTTGAGATTAGCTTGATGGATTTGTGACACCACCACCACCTCTTGTTAGTATTCTGTAGGATCATATTCTTGTGTGTTTCTATTGTTTCTAACCATGGCAGGATCACAAGCCGACGAGACTGAATGGGAGAACATGACGAATAAGGAGTTGCATGATAAATTTCAGCAAATGATGAGTGGATAGGTGCAAGATGTGCTAAACAGATTTGAAGAGGCCATGGAGAAGATAGATGGCATGGAGAAGACGTTCGAAATAAAGCTCCATAACAGGTTTAATGAATTTCTCGCGCGTCTTCCACCACCACCACCGGCTGCACCTAACGCACCTCTACAACAACAACAACAACGACTACCTACACATCGTGAAACAACCCTCCGCCAAGCGAGCCGTCTCCCTCTCTTGCACCTGGCCAAACTATTGGTGCTGCTGTTGATACTTTTGTGGCTCCTGTTGCTGATGCGGAGGAGGATGATTTTGCCGGAGATTACGAGGATGAGGTTGATCAAAATCAGAACTACGTGCCACCACCAGCACAGCAACCACCAGGTCGTCCACATGCAAATAATGGCAATGGTAGGGCTCACCCTCAAGTACGAGATCATGACCATCTCCCTAAACTAAAATTGAATATTCCACCATTTGAGGGTAGATATGTTCCTGATATATATCTTACTTGGGAGTTAGAAACTGAACAACGATTTACATGTTTACAATATCCCGAGGGGAGACGTGTTCCTACTGCTGTTTGTGCATTCACTAGTTTTGCATGTGTTTGGTGGTCTGAGCATTGTAGATTATATCCTATTCCAACTACTTGGGCTGCTTTGAAAACTGCTATGCGTACTCGTTGGGTTCCACCATATTATCAACGTGAATTACTTCAAAAATTGCAGCGTTTAAGACAAGGAAAAAATTCTATAGAAGAATATTATCAGGAATTACAAACTGGCATGATTAGATGTGGTATTGTTTAGGAGAATGAAGCTATGATTGCACGTTTTATGGGTGGATTAAATAGAGAGATTCAGACCATCCTAGAGTATAAGGAGTATAATAATATCACTCGTTTATTCCATCTTGCTTGTAAAGCTAAACGTGAAGTGCAGGATCGACAGGCATTGGTGCGAACTAACTTTTCTGTAGGTCGATCTTCATCATGGACACCATGTGCATCCTCTACTTCCACTCCACCAGCACCTCCATTAGGTGCCACCTCCAGCCGTGATACAAGAAAGCAGGCACAACCACCACTATCCGCCAAGAACACACCTGCTGGACCTGTGCAGAGCTCTTCTTCTTCCATGGCATCAACAGGGCACACAAGTGATATTATTTGTCGTCGTTGTAAGGGAAGAGGACATTTTGCAAGAGAATGCCAATCTCAGCGTGTGATGATTGCTACTGAGGATGGTGGGTATGAGTCCGCTAGTGACTATGATGAGGAGACTTTGGCTCTTATTACACGTGAAGAACACGGTGGAGATGATTCTGATCATGAGACGCAATACATGGCTACTGAAGATGCTGACAGGTATGAATGTTTAGTTGCTCAACGTGTTTTGAGTGTGCAGGTTACACAAGCTGAGCAAAATCAGAGGCATAATTTGTTCCACACAAAGGGAGTTGTGAAGGAACGTTCTGTTCGTGTCATCATAGATGGAGGGAGCTGCAATAACTTTGCTAGCATGGAGATGGTGGAGAAGCTATCTCTCACCAGAAGACCACATCCACATCCTTACTACATCCAATGGTTCAACAATAGCGGCAAGGTTAAGGTAACACGTACTGTTCATGTGCATTTTAGTATCTCTACATATGCTGATTATGTTGATTGTGATGTGGTACCTATGCAAGCATGTTCCTTATTACTTGGTCGACCATGGCAATTTGATAAAAATTCTGTACACCATGGTAGAAACAATTAGTATACTCTTGTTCATAAGGATAAAAATATTACTTTGCTTCCTATGACTCCTGATTCCATTTTGAAAGATGATATTAATAGAGCTAATAAAGTAAAACAGGAGAAAAATAAGAGTGAAAATCAGATTGTGGCAAAAGAATTTGAGCAACAAATGCAGCCTAATAATAATAAACAATCTAGTGTTGCTTCTGAAATTAAATTGAAAAGTGCATGTTTACTTGCCACCAAATCTGATATTGATGATCTAGATTTTAGCAAATCTGTTTGCTATGCTTTTGTGTGCAAAGAGGCATTATTTTCATTCGAGGACGTGCCTTCCTCTTTGCCTCCTGCTGTCACTAACATTTTGCAGGAGTTCGCTGACGTCTTTCCACAAGACGTGCCACCGGGATTACCACCTATTCGAGGGATTGAGCATCAAATTGACTTAATTCCTGGTGCATCATTACCCAACCGTGCACCATACCGTACCAATCCAGAGGAGACGAAGGAGATTATGCGTCAAGTACAAGAACTGCTCGACAAAGGTTATATACGTGAATCCCTTAGTCCTTGTGCTGTTCCTATCATTTTAGTGCCGAAAAAGGATGGTACGTCGTGTATGTGCGTTGATTGTAGAGGCATTAATAATATTACTATTCGTTATCGTCATCCTATTCCTAGGCAAGATGATATGCTTGATGAATTGAGTGGCTCTACAATATTCTCCAAAGTTGATTTGCATAGTGGATACCATAAAATTTGTATGAAATTGGGAGATGAATGGAAAACGGCATTTAAAACTAAGTTTGGATTATATGAGTGGTCAGTCATGCCTTTTGGGTTAACTAATGCACCTAGTACTTTCATGAGGTTAATGAACGAAGTTTTACGTGCTTTCATTGGACTATTTGTGGTAGTTTACTTTGATGACATATTGATTTATAGCAAATCTTTGGAGGAACATTTGGAACATTTACGTGCTATTTTTATTGCTCTACATGATGCACTTTTGTTTGGTAACCTTGGAAAGTGCACCTTTTGCACCGACCGAGTATCTTTTCTTGGCTATGTTGTTACTCCACAGGGAATTGAAGTTGATAAAGCCAAGATTGAAGCTATTGAGAGTTGGCCGCAGCCCAAAATGTTCACACAAGTGAGGAGTTTCCTTGGCCTCGCTGGTTTCTATAGGCGTTTTGTGAGAGATTTCAGCACCATTGCTGCACCTCTCAACGAGCTTACAAAGAAGGATGTGCCTTTTGTTTGGGGTACCGCACAGGAAGAAGCCTTCACGGTATTGAAAGATAAGTTGACACATGCTCCTTTACTCCAACTTCCTAATTTCAATAAGACTTTTGAGCTTGAATGTGATGCTAGTGGAATTGGATTAGGAGGTGTGTTATTACAAGATGGCAAACCTGTTGCATACTTTTCTGAAAAATTGAGTGGGCCTAGTCCGAACTATTCTACTTATGATAAAGAATTATATGCTCTTGTTCGGACCATAGAAACATGGCAACATTATTTATGGCCCAAGGAATTTGTTATACATTCTGATCATGAATCTTTGAAACACATTAAAAGTCAAGCAAAACTGAAACGTAGACATGCTAAATGGGTTGAATTCATTGAGACTTTCCCTTATGTCATTAAACACAAGAAGGGTAAAGAAAATGTTATTGTTGATGCATTGTCTCGTCGTTATACTATGTTTTCACAACTTGACTTTAAAATATTTGGTTTGGAGACCATCAAAGATCAATATGTTCATGATGCTGAATTTAAAGATGTATTGCAGAATTGTAAGGAAGGGAGAACTTGGAACAGGTTCATTCTTAACGATGGATTTGTGTTTCGTGCTAACAAGCTATGCATTCCAGTTAGCTCTGTTCGTCTTTTGTTGTTGCAGGAGGCGCATGGAGGAGGATTAATGGGACACTTTGGCGTCAAGAAGAAGGAGGATATACTTGCTACACATTTCTTTTGGCCAAAGATGAGACGGGATGTTGAGTGTTTTGTTGCTCGCTGCAGTACATGTCAAAGAGCTAAGTCACGACTCAATCCTCATGGTTTATATATGCCTTTGCCTATACCTAGTGTTCCTTGGGAGGATATATCTATGGACTTTGTTTTAGGTTTACCTCGAACAAAGAAGGGGAGGGATAGCATATTTGTTGTCGTGGATAGGTTCTCGAAAATGGCACACTTTATACCATGTCATAAAAGCGATGATGCTGTTAATGTTGCTGATTTGTTCTTTTGTGAAATTATTCGCTTGCATGGTGTGCCAAATACTATTGTTTCAGATTGTGATACTAAATTTCTTAGCCACTTTTGGAGATGTTTATGGGCTAAGTTGGGGACTAAGCTGCTTTTTAGTACTACTTGTCACCCCCAAACTGATGGACAAACTGAAGTAGTCAATAGAACATTGTCTACTATGCTTAGGGCTGTTTTGAAGAATAACAAGAAAATGTGGGAAGAATGCTTGCCTCATATTGAATTTGCTTATAATCGTTCATTGCATTCTACTACTAAGGTGTGCCTTTTTGAAATTGTGTATGGTTTCCTACCTCGTGCACCTATTGATTTGTTACCTCTTCCATCTTCGGAGAAGGTTAATTTTGATGCTAAAGAACGTGCTGAATTGATTTTAAAAATGCATGAGTTAACTAAGGAAAACATTGAGCGTATGAATGCTAAATATAAACTTGCTGGAGATAAGGGTAGAAAACATGTTGTGTTTGCACCTGGAGATCTTGTTTGGTTACATTTGCGTAAGGATAGATTTCGTAATTTGCGCAAATCAAAGCTAATGCCACGTGCTGATGGTCCTTTTAAGGTATTAGAGAAAATAAATGATAATGCATATAAACTTGAGCTGCCTACAGATTTTGGGGTTAGTCCCACTTTTAACATTGCAGATTTGAAGCCTTATTTGGGTGAGGACGATGAAATTTCGTCGAGGACGACTTCATTTCAAGAAGGGGAGGATGATGAGGACATCAATACCATTGTTACACCCACAGCCCCTGCTGCTATACAACTGGACCGATTACTAGAGCTCACGTACGCCAATTGAATTATCTGGTACTTTCGTTTCTTGGTAATGATTCTAATGTTCATGAGAATATGATGCTGCCTAAATTGGATACATTTGTTTTGCTTACACATGAAGGTCCTAGCTTGGACAAGAAAGATGAACCTTGGAGCAAGTTCAAGCATGGAGATGATGGCATGCGCAAGGGGAACAAGAACGGAGTTACAAGTGATGATTCCAGGACTCTAAAGCCACCATAATGAGTGCATGAAGCATGGGACGACATATACAAGATGCCACTTCATAAATTTCGTCCAGAGGCTATTTTAGGTGCTGCCTCACCTTATTATTGGGCCAGGCCCATGTATTTTCGAAGTACTTAAGTATAGGCTGTTTTTAGAGTCCATATGTGTGGGGAAACAAGAGTTAGGGTTGGTTTCGGACCCCTCCACCAAGGGCCACGAAATTCCCCCTCTCTCCTCCATATATACAGCCCTTAGGGCATCGTTTAGGCTTTGGGTTTTGTTTAGATTAAAAGTTCGCCATAGCTGCAACTTCGCGTACTTCGTTTGTGTCCAACGACCAGACCAAGACGTCACAGAACCCCACCTTGATCAATAAAGCTTTCATCTTATATTCGCAATATCCAGATTGCAATCTCAGTTTCTTGCTTGTTCTTTGTTTGCTCGCAGGAAACAGACCCTCGTGGTTAGGTTGATCGTGCTCCGGCGTGGTCAATAACCCTCGGAAGTTGGTTTAGCGATTGCTAAGGCGCGACGTCTCGCACGTTCGTAGTCAGATCGTCAAGGTCGACTCCCACAGAAAATGATAGCCACCATCTCATCGAAACATCGGGACACCTTTGCATCTATCACGTGTTTAAACCGAAAATACAATGTGGGGTATATGTTTACTAGCTGCTTGATATTTGTGCAAACAAAGATGTCTGCCCTTTGCTATTTGGCAAATAAACAAAGTGACCACAATTTTGGTTGAACTGCACAAGAGAATAGTATAGTCACTGCATGCAGTGCCATTTGAAAATAGACACAGAAAGATTGGATAGTCACTTCATGGACTACAGAAAAGTAGTACTGTACTATTTATTGGACAACACTAGGTGCTTCATTGCTTTGGTCTGATTATACAATGGGCATCATTTTGCCTAAATTAAAGTTTGTACTCCCTCCGTTTCTTTTTAGTCCGCATATAAGGTTTGGTCAAAGTCAAGCTTTGTAAAGTTTGACTAACTTTATATTAAAAAATATAAACATTCACGATATGAAATCAATATTATCAGATGCACCACGAGACGTATTTTCATACTATATAGTTTTAGTATTGTAGATGTTCATACTTTTTTATATAAATTTGATCAAACTTTGTGTAGTTTGACTTTGACCAAATCTTATATGCGGAGTAAAAATAAACGGAGGGAGTATTCCAAAAATAGTCTTGCCGTGTGATCGAGAGTAGACCAAATCATATTGTAGTGGTTGTTCCTCCATCATGTGTGGTTCATTGTCATGGTTCCAGTTGTTGGTGAAACCACTTACGTTTGCAAGAGGAATTGTAGACTTCACAAACAAATTTGTCTTTCACTCTGTACTGAATGTTGGCCAAGAGAAGCATCCATGTTAGTAGGAAGAACAGATGTTTTTTCTAGATCTTTGCTTTCGGAGCTACATATTTGTATATGATCTGTGAATCATTGAGATTCATTCACATGTTGATCTTATGTATGGGAATCATACTAGTTGGTTTTGAATTCTGGCTACTAATGTGAACATATTATAATGTCAGACCTGTGAGTCTCGTGTGAACATTTCGAACGGATCGGATCTTACTGCTGTGCATAGCATGATCCTTATTTCTGTGTTCTCAGTGTTTACAAGTTACTAATAGTTCCTTATTTCTGTTCACTCAGTGTTTACAAGTTACTGATTGATCACTAGCTAGCCTACTAATGTGCTCCTGGCAGTTTTAGTTGTGACGCAAGATCCGAAGTGGTAGTTTTACGAATAAAAATGCCTACCTGTGAAGAAACTAACAAGCTACTCTGAAGAAAATGCCATGCAAATCTAAAGAAACTGCCAGCAAAAATGTTCGCAAATGCCTTATCTCTCAGCGAACGTTCATCAGCTAATGCGATCCTACACGTACACCATCCAACCTACTCGATCCTACACATACACTACCCGACCTACTCGATCCTACACGGATAAATAGTGGATCACGCATGTGCTACCTCCTTTCCGGTTTGCAGGGCTCAATTCAAAAAATGACCTACTCGATCCTACACGAATAAATATCGGATCAGGCACGTACTACCTCCTTTCCGGTTTGCAAGGCTTAATTCAAAAATCTCACCAGCCAAGGTAGATGATGAGTGGTGGAATCATTTTTGACAAGGAGGGAGTTCCTCATCTGGATGACGCGAGTGCACTCGTTTTACCGTCATGCCGGCGTGCGACCCAGCACGGACGAGACGCGCCACTGAAGGGACGGGACGACACAGTCATAATTTCAGTTCTTCTAGTTTCCACGGCAAGCTGGTGCACTAAGACATGCCTGTTTATGCATTAAATTCCGATGACCATGATGACCGTCGCGTTTCTCGCGGCATGCTGGTTCGCCTACCTTCCGCCTATAATTACTGTTTCCCGGGCTTCTCCGGTGGCACCATCACCCAACTTGCCCTATCCTCATAAGCCCCCACCGGCCCAATGTCGCTCGCCACTTATCCTCACTCTTGCCACATCCGCCATGCCCCCGCCCATCTGCGAGAGGCGACGCCGGAGGCGGTCACCGCTGGAACTAGTGTTCAGTTTTTCACCGGAAGGAAGACAAAGGGAGGAGGCATTCTATCGGTCTTTAGATGGCAATGCGGAGTATGAGGAGTTATTGGAGCGCGACTGCCTTGTGGAGGAGCAGTGCATCGCTGATTTGCGCCGCCAGTGGGACATGGAGCAGCAGCGCACCGATGCTTTGAGTCGCGAGCAGAGCGCTCGCAACTAGGCCGACTACGTGGAGGCCGGCGCCCAGCAAATAGGGCTGGAGGCTGTCGGGCACGCACGCATTCGCGACGCCGAATTTTACTACCAGCTCGTTAAGTGGGTTTCCCGCTTAGGAGCCGAAGCTTCGGTGGACCACGCCGTCATGGAAAGGGACAACGCGCGTGAGCAATGCGCCCTATCGCACCTCTGGCAAGTCTGAGGCGAGGCGGAGGACGCTGGTGCCGACGTTTAGCGTGTACCACAGATGGCGGCCGGCATCGTCTAGTTAGCCAAGAGTAAGTTAGTACTTGTACACTACTAGAGTATTAGTGGGGATAGGTAGTTAACTTGGCTATGATGGTTGTCAACATGGAAGTTCAGTACTCTATATCTGGATCAGACCGGTTACTTTGCTCTGAATGTTGAACTTTCCATTTGAACGTATGGAATGGTCTGTTATTTTTTTAAATGAGTTGTATTTGTCCGCCATGGGTTTAGAGGCTGACTTGTGGGCCTACCAGGTTGACGCATACACAATCAGGAGATGATTATACATGGACAAGATGATAGCAGGGACCCACCTAGGTCATGGCAGTACGCAAGCAAGTGCCTCCTTATTTGAAGCCAATAAAAAATGGCTCCCCCTAATGGATTTCTGACATCTGGGTCCCATGCCATTGTCAACATAGTCAATAAATGAGGGAATTGCACAACGAGCGGCTGACACCAGGGACCTAGCAGCTCGCCCAGTTATTTTTTTGGGTTAATTTGATAAATGCCACTCCAAATCCGGTGATTCCAAGAAATGCCACTGCAATTTCCAAAATTTGAAAAATGCCATTTCATGCCATTTCCAGTGGCATTTTTCCAAGCCTGGAGTGGCGTTTTGCAAAGTTTGCAAAAATTGTAGTGGGATTTTTCAAAGTTTGCAAAAATTGCAGTGGCATTATTCAAAGTTTGGAAATTGAAGTGGTAGTTTTATGAATCGCCATAATTGGAGTGGCATTTATCTAATTTGTTTTAGAGACGGAAGCAGGGTGTCAACTGGGATGTGCGGGGCACGCTGGCCTGTCTAGATAGGCTTTTCTTTTATGTTTACCACAGACCAGCCCAGTAGTTTCTTTTCTGACAATGGCTAGCCCACTTTTTCGGTGATTTGTCAACTAAGTCACTTTTCAGGACTGTTGGGCTGCAAATCTTGCAAGACGAGGAGAGCTTCATTCGGTTGGCCGAGAAAATGGCCTATCATTAATGAGAAATGGGCTGTAGATTTTTAGAACACATCAAACCGGCAATTAGTTTAATTTTTTTTCTCATTTCTAGATTTTAAATTGCATTGATTTTTATGCGTGGACAATTTGTTGGATTTTATATTGATATACATTTATTTTTGAAATCAGTTTGAATGTGACTCGAAATTTGGGGATTAAAAACAGTTCGGACCGCATCGAAATATGCAAAATTTCATATAATTTTTTAAACTCTTGCCACAATATGGGTTGTAATGCTAACAAAAAGAATATGGGCTCCAAAAAAACCTTAAGAATTAGCAAATGGCCTGTAAATTATTAGAAGTAATGGCAGATGGGTTGTATGCTGTTTTCCATAGATTTGAGGCTTCCCTAAAAAAAGGTTGACGCACAAGCAGTGACTGTTGGATGTCCATCCAACGGCCGTCGTGCTTCTTCAATCTCTGCTCTTCCTGCTCCAGCTGCTCAAACAAGCGCCGGCGGGACTGGCTGCTTCCTCCTCCCGCGGTCGGCTGTGCTACCGCGCAGGCCTCACCGCCCCACCGTACTCCCATCGCTGGCCTAGCCATCCCTCTACTCACCCACACCTACTGTTATTCTCCAGCAACGGCAGAAGAACCAGTAAACCCTCATACTCCCCTCCGCGTGGGAAACAACTACTGAGTCTTCCCTGGCTCCGTGTCGTTCCCTTCCTAGGCCACGCCGTCGTCCACCGCCTAGGTTCTCTTCGCGCGCCGTGGTCAACGAACGACATGCATCAGAAGTGGACTGTATGTGGAGAGGCTGACAGCTGGGTCCACGGCCGCACGCAAGGAAATGCCTCCTTATTACGCGCAAAATAATGATTCATCCACCTGACAGCTGGGACCCACTAGAAGAGCCTCTGCATTTCGTGAAAAAAAACGTTCCTTGCTGACAGGTCGGACCCACCAGCTATATCTTCGCACGCCAGGAACTGCCTCCTTATTACGCACAAAAAATGAACTCCCTCTCCTAGCTGGGACCCACCATAGTGCGAGGCTGACTTGTGGGCCTACTAAGATGACGGGGACGGAGGGCTTTGTCAACTTAGTCAATATGAACAATTCTAGCTCAAGTGACCGTACGATGTCCATCCAACAGCTGTAGTGCTTCTTCAACCTCTGGTCTTCTTTCTCCAGCCGCCCAAACAAGGGTCGGCCATGCCGCTGGCTCCTGCCTCCCGTGTCCGGCCGTGCTGCCACCGCTGGCCATGCCATCCCTCTATACTCACCCACACCTCATGTTATTTTCCGGCGACGGCAGCCTCAGACCGCAGTCGAAGCAGTCAACCCACGTACTCCCCACTGCGTGGGCATCCACTGGCGCGTCTTCCCCGGCTCCGCCTCATCCCCTTCCTAGTCCTCGCCGTCGTCCACTGCCCTGGTGCTCTCGGCACGGCGTGATCAACGTGGTCAAGGAATGACTTCCATTGGAATAGTGCTGTACATGGAGAGGATCATAGCTGGGTCCACATCCGCAGCAAGGAAGTGCCTCCTTATTACGCGGAAAATAATGAGTTCACGAAAAACATTTCCCCCTGACTGCTGGGACCCACCAGCTACATCTTCGCATGCAAGGAAGTGCCTGACAGTTGGGACCCACCTGGTCGAAGCGTAAGTAGCGTTGTCATTCCAGTCGCGAACGTGTACGTACATACTGGTCGATGTAGAGGCGCGCACGTGTCGTAGTAGAGGCGCGCATGTAGCATGTACATGTATGTACAACGGCCAGGGTGCAAGAAATAATATACGACCATGTACGTACATACGGGCAGGGTCTCAAATGCCTACTCGCGCATATGTACGGCCAGGGCTCGTGTACATGGCTAGGTCAGAACGGAGAAGCTACGCCGTCGTCATGATCGTGGGGAGGCAACTGGCTGGGTCGGAACGGAATGCGTCATCGTGTTCATCGAGAGCCAACCGGCTTGGACGGAACAACCAATGGAAACGAGGCCTGGCGTACCACAGAACGGAGGAAACAGCCTTGTGTTCGATCGACCACAGTGGAAACGGGATCCTATTCATCGGGAGGGGTCTGGCGTACCGCAAAACAGAGGAAACGGACCTCCTATAGTCGAAACGGGGTCCTGTTGATCGGGAGCGGTGTGGCGTACCGCAAAACAGAGGAAACAGACATGTGTTGGAGTGCTACGATCGAAACGGGGGTCCTGTTCATCGGGAGGGGTGTGGCGTACAGCAAAACGAGACTCCACGGGATACTGTTCATCTCCACCATCGACCTCCTCTAGCCTCCATGGGCTCCTGTTCAACCACCGTCGACCTCCTCCAGCCTCCACCTGCGATTGTTCATCCACGGTCTCCTGTTCATGCAGCCTCCACCGCACGCTCCTCCACCAGCTACTATTCAACCAGGTCTCTCCACGGGATCCTGTTCAACCACCCCTCGACGAGCTATTGTTCATCCAGCCCTCCACCGGCTACTGCTCAACCAACCCTCCACCGGCTACTGTTCATCCAGCCCTCCACGGGGTCCTGTTCATCCAGCCCTCCACGGGGTCCTGTTCATCCACTGGCTCGATCGATCAGGGTATTGTTCATCCAGCGGCAACGACCTCTACTACCACAGGGTCCTGTTCATCCAACCCCCCACCGGGAAATGTTCATCCAAAGCCCCCAACAACACTCGCTATTCATCCAGAGGCAGCATCGATCGGCTTCAGTTAGCAGCAGTAGCGAAGGAATCACTCGGGTTCAGTTAACAGCAAGGGATCGATCGATCGCTCGGGTTCAGTAACGCGTAGCCTGCAGTGCAATCACTCGGGTTCAGTTAGAGCCCACCGCCTCGCTTGGGTTCAGTTAGAGCCCAACGCCTCACACACACGCGTGTACGTATGAGAGAAACATGCATGGCTCGCCCCCGACCACCCGCCATAACTGGGAACTCCCTGATATTTTCCTTGCCCTTGCTTCTACCATGGTTTTTTCGGTGATGGACGGCCCAAAGAATGTCATGCAGCTGCATCTCAGGCCCGCCCAGGACGAAAAGCCCATTTTCTGTCATGATTTTTTGTCATAGAAGTAGGACCCCACAACATCTATGATGATAGTGGGTTTTGTCACAATTATCGTCATAGAAGTGTCATAAGCATGACAGAAAAAAATCGTTCCACCCAAAATATCACAGATGTGTCTTTTTTTGTAGTGACAGGGCCATAACGGGCGATGTTGTTGTTTGCCGTCGAGGTTAGCTACATCCCATGTCCTACAGTATTTTACATCATTTGTGCAATTGCAATTTGGCTTCTAACATTTACTTTCTTCTTGTAGGTACACAGGTCAGCGGCATTGGTCCACGCTTCGACCTGGAGGAACACCTCACCTCTACTACGGCCGACTTGGGCCGAGCTCTTGTCCATATGAAATGCCCCACCAACTACCCCTCAGGACTTACCAAGTATGAACTAACCAGTTCAATCTTGTCCATATAGCCATCTTTTGTACGGTTCATGTATTAAGCATGTTGTAGCAAATACACCTAGCATGTCTTATCTATTTTCCCTACCTTTTTATAGACAACAAGGCCATTCTCTGCTCTTGTAGCACCTACCTTGCGATGTTTAACTCTGTCAATTTCATTTCTATCAGTACCAGTTTCAATGGCTACACTAGGTTGTCTGTTCCAATAAACAATTCTATGCATTTTTTAATCCGTCCCTTTGCTACCGTGCTACTCTTTCTCAATGAAGATATCACTATAGATGTTGTCGTTTTATTACCATTTTCTATTTTTGGTGGATGTTAACCCTATTGTAGTTAAGATTGCCTTTCCATGTACTTACACAGGGCTACAATGGGCGATGTTGTTTTTTGCCATCGAGGTTAACTGCATCCCATGTCTTATGCACCATCTGTTCCTAAATATAACTATTTTTAGATATTCCAATATAGACTACATATGGAGAAAAATGAGTGAATCTAGAATCTAATATAAACTATGCCTCTATACATCCGTATGTAGTTCATATTGAAATCTCTAAAAATACTTGTACTTAGGAACGTAGGTAGTTGTATTTTACATCATTTGTGCAATCTCAGTTTAGCTTCTAACATTTACTGGTTGCTTGTAGGTACATATATGAGTGGTACTGATCCATGCTCCGATCCCTTTTGCATATGGGGCAATGAGATATTCATGAACAAGCATCAAGTGAGGAAACTAATAAAGATTGTTAGGAAAAATAAATGGTGATGGGAATTAAGCTCTTTATTGACACTTTGTCCAAGACAATAGTGAACTTTATGGTGGTAAGTAATGTGTTACCTTTTCCCCCCGCCCACAACAAGTTACCTTATTTGACATGAGTATCTGAAAGTTTTCTATTTTCAGTGGTTTTCGAAGCAATTTACTGATGATTACCTTACAAACTACATGAACGGAGTGGATGCAACTAAGGTTAAAGAATATAATTCATGCTACCATGATAATGCTCTAGAAGTCTTCCTAAAGGCGGTGAAGGATGGGCAGGCAATCGTCACAAGGGGTTGGACAAAAGTTGTTCGTGCTTATGGCATGTAGGAGGGCACATTATGGGCATTCCGCTTCTTCAACACCATCAGCAGCCAAAATGATTTACACTTGTCTCTTCACTTTTACCTCCTCTAAATACTATGGTTCATCATAGTTAATTGCTACCTAATCCTATAATTACTGAACATATTGTACTGAGAATTTTATTTATGGATTGGTTGTTGAACCATTGTGCTGAGAATTTGAATTTCACGTTTCATATTTCAAAATTTCCAATTGGAATAATAAATTACAGGAAAAATAAAATTAAACAGGAGCGAAGAAAATAACGTACATACGCTTAGAAAGAAAACATCGTATGCGATGAAAAATAGAGAACAGACGGTTCTTTGACGTGAAACGTTTGCGATGCCCGACGGCCACACACATGGTTTCACCTCATATGCATGTGCGATTAATGGTAATATGGCAAATGTTTCAAACCTGTGCGTGTGTGATAGGAATTCCTATCGCACATAGTTATGAAAATGGACACATTGGTATTAGTAGAGGCACCGCACACATTTTACATTCTTGAACTGTGTGCGATAATGTTCCTATCACAAACACATCGGTAGATTAAATGTTTGTGATCTCCACCTTTTTCACACAACTATAGCGGCATAATCATTTCGGATGTCTCCCGGATCAGAAACGTAACGTCGAGACGTAACATGTGGGACAGGGGCGACTTCTCATGCGTTTATTCTATGGCGATCCTCAGTAACCGCTCGCCTATCTCTGATGGTTTTTGGGTCGTGTGGGAAGGACCCCCCTATCGCACACACTCTCTTAACAACGGTTCAGAATGTCATTGCGGAATGGGGTTAAAAACCGTTTGTATAACATGTTACGGTACCAGTGAATCCACTATTTTGGAAGAGGTTTCAATTGATTATGACAACAAAGTTTCTATCTATGATTTATTATGATGAAATGTATGCTATAAAGAATAATGATAACCATGAAACTTGTCATCATGATTTCAATTTTCAATTGGATTATCCTAATTAAGTATCACATGATAGTTATTTTGTTAAGTTTGCTCCCACTATTATGAATGAGAAAGATTTTGCTTATGTGGAGAGTAATAAAAATTATATGCTTGTGGATCATGAAAAGAATGCTTTATGTGATAGTTATATTGTTGAATTCGTTCTTGATGCTACTGCAAATTACTATGAGAGAGGAACATATGCTTGTTGGTATTGCAATAATATCAAGTTTCCTCTCTATGTGCTGAAATTCTTGAAGTTATGCTTGTTTTGCCTTCCTATGCTAGTTGATTCTTGCTCCCATAAGTTTTTTCCTCACAAAATCCCTATACATAGGAAGTGCTTTAGAATTAAACTTTCTAGTCATATGCTTCATGATGCTCCCTTTATGTTTCAATTCTTATCTTCTATGTGAGCATCATTGAAATCATCATGCCTAGCTAAAAGGGCATTAAAGAAAAGCGCTTGTTGGGCGACAACCCAACATTAACCCTACAATTTTTGTGTGTTAACATGATTAAGCTACTGTAGTAATTATTTTTTATAGGTTTTGTTTCACAAAAGTACCAAGTAAAGCCTTTGTGATAGTCTGGATGATAGTTGACTTGATGCTGTGCAAAACAGAAACTTCTGCACCTAGTTCTGGAATTTTGTAAGTTCACAGAAACGTGCTTCTGATATAAATTTTTAAACATAATTGTTTTACAAATTCCCTACGTTGTCCTAGTTTTTCAGAATTTTTATAGTTGCAAAAATATGGTCAATGTTCAGATTATTACAGGTTGTTCTGTTTTTGACAGATTCTGTTTGCAATGCATAGTTTGCTCGTTTTAGTGTTTCCTTAGCTTATATTAAGTGGTATAAATTGTGGAAATGATAAGCTATAGTAGGAATTGTGAGATATTATGAATCTTGTATTTACAATACCAAAGTGAATGATTTGCTTTATTATACTAACGCATTTCACGAAGTTCCGTTTTGTTTTGTGTGATTGAAGATTTCAAGTTTTGGGTGAGATATCGATATGAGGAGAATAAGGAGTGGAAAGACCCTAAGCTTGGGGATGCCCAAGGCACCCAAGATAATATTCAAGTAAGACCCAAGCATCTAAGCTTGGGAATGCCCGGTAGGCATCCCACCATTCTTCATCAACAATTAACGGTTAGCCTCGGTTGAGCCCAAGTTTTTGCTTCTTCACATGATGTGTGCTATTGTTGGAATCTCATTTTATTTTCTTTTGCTTGCTGTTTTAATAAAATAATTAGATCTAAAAGTTTTTAAATGAGAGAGAGTCCTCAAATAGCTACTCATTTGCTTAACTACTCGCTTGATCTTCACATATATCTTTTTGGAGTAGTTTGTCATTTACACTTGTGTTTCACTTATATCCTATGAGTAAATTGTTTATTAATTGAATATCATGAAGTTGAAATATATGTTCATATCATGTATAGTAGTAGCTTCACATTGTGTTCAGAAAGTGAAATCTATTGAAGCCTGACAATAAAAATATTGGTCATACACGCAATTCATGAATGATTAGTATAAGGAAGAGAACTTTCACATACAAATATATTATCTTGGAAATCTTCTATGATTGTGGATACCCATTAATTATTTTCAAACTTGAGAAAATTAGTTGAAGTTGTACAAGGAAGACAACGCAAATGAGTTATGGTTGTGTATATTTGAATATAAGTTATACTGTTATGGATCATCCTCCAACATGTGGTGTTTGCTTAGAATCTTTTGCTAGCCAAAAATTCATACTAAGTAGAGATACTACTTGTGCATCCAAAAACACATAAAACCAGTTTCTTGACATGAATGTCCACCATATCTACCTATGGACTGAATAAGATCCGTCAAGTAAGTTGTCATCGATGGAAAAAGCAATAAAAATTGCACCTAAAATATAAGTGATCTTTAATTGCAAGGGAAATAAGCGTTGTACGAACTTGTGATGGCAAAGAAATAAAAGTGACGGACTGCATAATAAAGGTTGCTATCATAAGGGGCAATATAACGTGACATTCCTTTGCATTAAGAGCTTGCACATCCAAAAATAAAAAGTGCATGCAACCTCTGCCTCCCTCTGCGAAGGGCCTATCTTTTACTTTTCAGTATTTACTTTTATGCAAGAGTCAGTAGTATGCATTCTCATTTCAACCTCAATTATTCTCTACTTAGCAAGCATCATGTGGTGGGGAAAGATCTAGGCACATATGGCCGCTCAAATATATTTGATCATGAATAATTATTTTTGACAATTATCTCTATGATAAATGAGTTGTGAAGCGAAACATTAAGCCCTATCTTTCTCTGTGTTTGATGGATGCCATTTGTTGTGAAAATATGCATTGAGTACTAGCAATCATAGAAGACTATATGATGATAGAGTATGTGATCTCATACTTTGTTGAGAATAAGTTGAGTTCCAATTGTTTGGTGACTAAGAACATAGGTTTTTAAGTTGCAAGAGAATGCATTGTTTGAACCAATACCATGTGAATCGATTGCTACTTTATCATGATGATTTTTATGAGAAAGAGTTGTTGTTATGATGCTAGTAAAAGTGATTGAAATTATCATTGATCAAACTTATGCACT